>NW_015160844.1:839477-891209 GCF_001447785.1 Gekko japonicus | reverse complement strand
TTATTCGTTTATTAAAATTATACCCCACCCTACCCCAAAAAATGGGCTCTGGAGAAGGGATTTAAAGAGACAAATGCCAGTTTGGTGTAGTGGTTAAGTGTGTGGACTCTAATCTGGGAGAACCGGGTTTGATTCCCCACTCCTCCACTTGCACCTGCTGATGTGACCTTGGGTCAGTCACAAGCTCTGGCACAGCTGTCCTTGAAAAAGAGCAGTTTGTGTCAGAGTTCTCTCAGCCCCACCCACCTCACAGGGTGTCTGTTGTGGGGAGGGGAAGGGAAAGGAGTTTGTAAGCCGCTCTGAGACTCCAAGTGAAGGGCGGGGTATAAATCCAATCTCTTCTCTTCTTCTTCTCCAAGCTGGCGGGGGGGGGGGCTTTGAGAAAACATTTAAAGTTATTTTCTTTCTCTGCTCCCCCCACCTCATGCCTACCCAGGGAGGGGAACACTGGCTGGGGAAGGGAAGACCAATTAGGGAGGCATGCCTTTCCTTCCCTTCCCTTCCCTTCCCTTCCCCAGCTGCCCTGCCAGGAGCCGCACAGTATGTGTGAAAGCACCACATGTGGCTCCCAAGCCACAGTTTGGCCACCCCTAATCTAGTGCATGCTGAAGTTTTTAAATAGTGAAAATCAGCTTTAATTCAAGGAGGATGCACTGCAATAAGCAAGGCAACTTTGTAGATTTCCCAACCTTATCTGATAATATGGGTTAAATATGAGGTCAATCCACCAATCTATCATAACCCTGCACATTTGGGTAGGATCACCCAAGTGCCTTCAGCATATTGGATCCCAATGAGCACAATACATGTATGCTGGTTCCTCACCTGCCACCCAACCCAGTTCCTCAGCCCATAGTCAATGCTGATACAGGAGGCTGCAAGAGCATCATCAGCACATCCAACAAGATGCAACTTGGGCATAAAATCTACCACGCATAGAGCTGCTGCCTTTTCTTCTTAACAGCAGTTTTGTGCTTTGTACACCTGTATGGTATTGAAAAATTCAACAAAAATAGTCTTTCTCAGCACTGGGATCCAGTGATTCAGGAAGCTGAACCTGTTAAACTTCTCCCCTGTCATTAGTAGTTAAAGGTATAAAGCATCTGTCAAACAAAATGCAAACCGTATCAATTTGCCAGTCTGACCATTTTCTTGACTCTCTTGCTTTAGGATGTTTTTGGCTCACTTGTGAAAGTAGCTTTAGAAAAGTTATGGGATGGATCCTTTTTGCACTGTTTGTTCTGTGTTGCTTTTCGTAATATATGTCCCATTTCTTGAGTAGAACCCAAGAGTAGAACCCATTTAGGACAGAAGAGGGTGTTATATGAAAGAAACTGACACTGAACTTCAGAGGAGAAGCAACCAGCATAATTATTCATGGAGAAATCAGTAATGAATTCAAGAAGAGGAAAATATGTGTGGACCAAAATACTTGAAGGCAGATGAAGGGAAAGTTTCAAAGAACTTTCAAAAGGTCACTGGACGGGATCTCTTTCTACTAGTTCCTGTTCATTCCGTGCCTGTTAAGCTGCATTTCTGCTATCACACTGGCTATTACATCTTGCCTCTGCATTTCTGAGGACTGCAGGTGGTGTTATCTCTGCTGCTTTGGGCCCACCTTGCCCTTCATATATGTGGGAGTCAGGAGGAGCTTCATATAAGTATTCAAGGGCAGAACTTGGCCTGGTGTCCAGACCCTGAGGCATTTTGTAGCGTCTCAGAATGATAACATTCCGGCAAGATACAAAAATACATTTCAAGGTAACATTGACAATCCTTATTCCCAAGGCTTTGGCTGTCCAAATTTATAACTGTGAAACATGGGGAAGAGTTTCTGGTGTTTTGCTGACCAGATCTTGGATTCATCTGAGATGCCCCTCTCAAAAAACATTTCAGATGTTTAGGCGTGTCCCCTTGCATACTAAAACAAGACAGGAACACTGATATTTTTCAAGACCCCAGACATAGAAAGCTTTCTATTTGGATAGGCAATGAAGAAAACAAAATACTATTCAAGCCAGACTAGAAACCTTAAAATACTGATATTATGTGATGTTGATCTTGTCACTCATATGTTGGTATTAATTTGGAATATAACCACAAACCTATGCAAGCCTCATAGTAAAGCCTGGGGGTGGAGTATAAATGACAAGAAACTTAATTCCACAGAATAGTCTGTATATTTTTAGGTATATATAATTCTGTGTAACATTGCAAGCTTGTAAGACACAGATAAGGCCATATTTGGGTTAAAAGAGAGCCTTTTTTAAGTGATAGAATGGAAAATAAAGATTTTTAATTGGTTCTAACCACATTTATTTGGAAGTAAGTTAAGTTGATTTCTGGTTGGACTTCTAGAATTGTGTGCTTAGGACTACAGAATTTGCTACTTTTAAAGTAGAAGCAAAATGGTACAGACACCAGAAGGTACTCCAGCAATGATCTGGGATGGTATCTGCCTACAAGGGTAAGATAGATTTTTCACAGATCTGTATATTGTAGGATGCTGAACAAGCATGAAACATCATGGATATAGTAACTTTGCACCTACACTACAGAATTACTTGATCGTCTATTCAGGTTGGTACTTGTTCATGTATGTATTGAGTGTATATTTACCACAATCTAGCTATTTTCACTATCACTTTTCATAGTTAGGGGAGAGGCCGTACCTTAGCAGGGCACATGTTTTGCATGTAGGTTCCAGGTCCAATCCTTGCCATCTCCAGTTAGAGGGATCACATTCCCAATCATGAGGATGGATCCAATACAGTTGTATGTATGTAGGCAATGCACCCATGTTTGGTTGAGTGCATAAAAGAGCAGATGGGCCCAGCACAATTGTTCCCAGTTCTCCTCTGCTTATGTTGGCCCTGTGCATTGATATCTGGTGTGTCCAGGGCTACAGTAAGGCAGTTTCATCTGTATACGTACATGGGGTGAGTATATCTAGTAAAAGCTAATACGGTCAGGATTCCTGCAAGATTCATCCATACAAAAGTACCTTGTGACCCTTATGTAGTGATGGCCACAGGAATAAACAGCTTTAAAAGGAGATTAGATAGATTCATGGAGGATAAGTCTATCAATGGCTACTAGCCATGGTGACTGAAGGGAACGTCCACATTCAGAGGCACTAAGCTTCTGAATCCCAGAGCTAGCCCAGGAGGCAAAATCAGGGGAAGGCCTCAGCCTCTGTGGCCCTATATTCCAAAGTCTATTGAAGCACACCTGACTTACAGCGGGGGGGATCTTTCTGTACCTGTGTGAATAGACAACCTTTTTGAAACAATAGAAAATAAAGTTTAACACTTTAGTCAATCTTTGTCCTTCAAGAGGTTTTTCTAAAATATTCTTAGTCCAATACTTCCATTGCTAGTTTCACATGAGATGTTTTGGACACATTTCAGTTCAGACTGAGAGAGCAGAGCGACTGGTTAAAACTTTCAGCTTGGTTGGTTCTGAATTTGGACACAGAGCAGAAGTCACGGAAAAGAGTTGAGTCCTGTGCTCTCACAGACAGTGAGAAGCCAATAGTAGTGCCAGAGGGGCACTTATCCTCAGGTACTCTGTGTGTGTCTGTACTTTTTTTTAATATGCTAGCCCTGGAATCATGTTGTCTGCCATATTATCCCATGGCAGCAGTGACTTAAGGTGGTAAGCGGAGGGAAAAAAGCATCTGATCCGGGTTTATTATGATCCCCCCCAGCAGTGAACTGGGTTTATGATGATCATCAGCAATGTGTTTAATTGATAACATGGCCAAGGCCCTAAGAGCTTGTGGCACCAACCCCCCCCCCCAATTTGTATTTACAAATGCAAAGAAAGCACAACCACAAAAGGCAATTATAAATATGCTAGAGCTTCAGCAAAAGGGGAGGAATGAGGAACCATCTATAATTCTGGGTAGAACCTCCTAAAGAGTTCAAAGGTGGGCTTCAGGTGCCTGCCTGAGGCTACGTGGATCTGAGCAGTTGCCAGTGCCCCTGACAGAGGAAGCAGCTCTCACGGCCATCTTGAGTCTCACTTGGCATGAAGCTCAGCCATATCAGAAGTGCAGCAGCCTCTGAAGACAGTGCTTTCCCAAGTCCCCCGCAAGATGCAAGAAGTTGGGGCATTTTCTTACTTTGTACATCCTATGCATCTCACTAATTTCATCCTTTAACCCTACCCTCGTTGAGGCCCCTCTTCAGCAAAGTTATCTGAAGGCTCTGTGGCAATCAAAGCCATGTCCAGCTTCCAGGAGGCAGACAGTTAAACTGCTGGATAGGGTTGGGTAGAAAGAAGGGGCCTGATTTCGTAACTCCGTCATTTGATACGGTCAACCATCAGCTGCTGACCCGCCACCTTGCCAACATGGGAATACAGGGGCTTGCCCTTCAATGGTTCGCCTCTTTTCTTCAGGGTCGGGGGCAAAGGGTGGCACTAGGGGAACAGCAGTCCCAGAGACACCCGCTTGAATGTGGTGTGCACCAGGGGGCTGTGCTTTCCCCGATGTTGTTCAACATCTATATGCGCCCCTTGCCCAGATTGCCTGGAGGTATGGGCTAGGGTGCCATCAATATGCAGATGACACCCAGCTCTATCTGATGTTGGGCAGCTGGTCGGATTCCAACCCAGAAGATCTGGACCGGGCATTGGAAGCCGTGGCTGGTTGGCTTAGACTGAGTTGGCTGAAACTAAACCCAGTGAAGATGTAGGTCCTGTGCCTGAGCCGGAGTGTCTTTGGAGCCCACATCGGAGGTTAGGAGTCTGGGTGTGCTTCTGGATCCCTCCTTAACCACGGAGGCCCAGGTGGCAGCCACTGCCAGAATGGCCTTTTATCATCTTTGGCTGGTTCGGCAGTTGGTCCCCTTCCTCGACGACCTGGCTACAGTGATCCATGCGACGGTTACCTCGAGAGGGGCAGAGACTTTTGAAGAGAACAGCATGGGAGAGAACTCACCCAGCCAGGAGAGAGCTGTCCAGGGTGCCCTCTCCTTCTTTGAATGCAGCGGTGGCATATGGGGGGTAGGCTGCGCTCGCCTCATTACTCACCGGCAGCCAGCAGAAAGTGGGGGGGAAGGCCCTGATCTCCTCGAGGGAAGGGGCGGCAGCACGTTCCTCCAAGAGCCTCCCCCCCCCAAGCCAAGCAGGGCACGAGGCAAGGGGGGAGGGGGCAGGCAGGCCAGCCGGCGATTAGGCAAGCTGGTGCCCTAGGCAACTGCCTAGTTGCATCTATGGGTGGTCCGGCCCTCCGCACCATCCTCTTATCACCTCTCAGAGGTGTCTCCTCTCCAGGCTAAACATGTAAAATTTTTGCGGGAACACCATTAAGAGCACATATACAATCAGTGCTTCATCAGCTGCACTGGCTTCCAGTTGAATACCAGGTCAAGTTCAAGGTTTTGGTCTTAACCTTCAACGCCCTTTGCGGTCTGGGACCCACATACCTTCAGGACCGTCTCTCCCGATATGTCCCTCAAAGAGCATTACGCTCAGTGGATGTTCTCTTAGCCTCAACCAGAGCCAGAGCCTTCTCAGCTCTGGCGCTAGCCTGGTGGAATACTCTCCCTACTGAGATCTAGGCCCTGCAGGACTTAAGGCCTGTAAAATGGAGATGTTACACCAGGCCTATGGTTGAGGCGGTGGAGATCTACTTATATTGGCCTCCCCTGCACTGTTGACTTGCTTCACGAGTGCTGCTTGTCTGGGAGATTCCGCGCTAGACCTTAAATCCTGGTTCAACCCTGTCCCCGAACGTACATTCTACACTACCCTGTACACTGTAATTATCTCGGTGTATTTTTTGTTTCCACATTACAATGTGGTCACCCCAGTTTTGCCCCACACTTGTCCCGGGATAAACGGATGCTGTTATAACCAGGGATAAATGCAAGGTATTGTGTCGCAAGTTGGACTCTGATAAAACCAGGGATGAGATCCAAGTGCAGGAGGGACCTCTGTCTACTTTATGTTGCCTGCTTGCTGACCTTGCGTTGCTTGTCTTTGCTTTGTTCAATCTGCGTTCTCTTTCATTTCCCGTTCCCCCCCCCCCAGTATCAGTTGCCATCCACCTGCACACATATGGGGAGCCTACATGGGAGCAGATGGAGATGGATTGGTTAAATGGTGCCATCAATTGTTATTGCTGTTATACAAATTGATATCCTGTCATTAGGTTTTAAAATTAATTGTTTTATTGTTTATATATTGGTTTGTCATTTATTGTATCATTGTAACCTGCCTTGAGCCTGCTTGCGGGGGAGGGAGGGCGGGCTAGAAGTCAAATAAATAAATAAGGTGAATCAGTATTGTATCAGCTTCAGAATCCCATCTGCAAATACGGTGATGGCAATACTGGCGTACGTTAAAGGACTGTGGTAAGGATTGTTGAAATAATGTACGGGCCACATTTTTGAATTGACGTGTGTGTTATATAAATGCCAAGTGTTGGCTAGTGCAAGGCCTGTTAAGTTTAACAGGGAGGAAAGGGGACTGGAAGTTCCAGCCCCAATCCCCAATTTCTTCCTCTGACCCCCAAGGCACCCATTCCCCCAGCCCTGTGAACAGGGCTGGCCTGAGACTTTTGGTGTCTTAGGCAAGCTCACCCTCCCTACCCTGAGGAATGATGAGAAGCCAGTGTCCCCCCCATGGCAGGAAGCTGCTGCTTGCCCTATTTGCCCCTCGCCTGCCCTGAAGTGAGCTGCCATGACAGGGAAGCAGAAAGCAGAGATGCCCGCCACACCCCAACAGAGGGAGGAAAATACCAGACTCCTTGCAGCTGTCCTCTGGGGCCAGGGAAGCCACCTGTTGGGCTACCAATTGCTACAACAGACCCAGATGCTGTGAGAGGGTGTGGTGGATGGGCAGGGGAGGCCCAGGGCTGGTTGGTGCCCCTCCACACCTCTGGCACCTCAGATGATCCCCAAGCCTGCTTAGAGTGATGGGCCACTCCTGCCTGTGAATGAGGAAAGTTCATTCCTGTCTCATACCCAGCACCAAGGTAACCTTGTCTCATACTATTTAAATCTAGCCTTCTCCTTTTCATCTGACCTCCCCTTTTGGAGGTGGGCATCTATTGTAAGGACAGTTGCCTATCTGGGGGATGTTTTACTGGCAGGACGTGTTGTGTTTGATCATTAGTGTGGACTGAAAACCCAGTAGGTTTCAGATTCCAGCAAGCTCTTCCATGACCTGCTCCTACTATTCTGACTCTAGGTCTGATCCAACAGATTTGGTCTGGGATTTAGCTCTGACTGCACTGGTTCTTCTACCCTAGCTTCCCCCCCCCCCAGCCCCTCCCAGTTAACATTAAAAACAAAACACAGAAGCCAGCTGGTATTACATTGGGATATACTGGGATACATTATATAATATAAAAGAGCACATGATAAATAACATTGAATTAACCTTTTATTCTCTAGCAAAACTCTCCCAAGATATCTAGGACCAAATTCACACATAAAGAGCTTTTCTGTCTCCCTATGTGTCTAAGTGAAAAACACAAAGGTGTGCTAACCACACTCATAGCAGGTCTCTACACTGATTGATGGCCATGTGTTAGCCAAATTGCCTTTAATTATTGATTAATCTAGGTGAAGTTATGATTATTAATTGGCAATAGGCAAATTAGGGTTCTCACCAATGTATACATAAGGCTATTTGCTCCGTAGTAGTTTGACCCGCCACTGTGCGATCAGACACGATGGCAGGTGAATCAGGTTTTTTTCTTCGCCACGTGTTTCCGGTGCGCTTCAATGAGGGATCCCTGATGCGATGGGAGCTCGCTGGAGCCATCACACGGGGAAGTCCGTCTGTGGCCCGTCACAAACCCGTTTGATACTGCACTTTCTCCGGTATTTTTTAACTCCGCTTCTTCAGCAGAGCGAAACGGGTTGCCGACAGGTGCAGGACGCTTGCCAGATGTTTCCGTGTGATCGCACCCTTAAAATCTGCCCAGCATTCATGCCTATCATGCAGCTAATTCTGCATGTGATTGGGACCTCAGTCCTAACAGAGTGATGCTGTTAAGAAAATCATGTCCACATTATAATTTGACATTGGTTGTTTCTTTGTGGTTTGCCTTCATTCCACTGGGACAGAATGTATATAATCATAATAATGCCTTATTTTACATCTGTTTTAAGTGGCATGAACAGTATGTTCCCCAAAGGCACAGGTGTACAGCTCCTATCAATTATATATTTCTTCCAATTCAAGAGGATTGCGTTGCTATGTTAACCATGGAACAGCCTTTTTCATACATTTTCTTTTTATTAGTTTTTTCTTTTTAACCCCTTTTCTGTTCAACTCCATTTTTCTCTCTGACCTACACAGCACACACACTTCTCTCTCTGCACCCCATAGCAATCTCTCTTTCTTCCTCTACCCCACTTACAAATCTGCAACTTTCTCTCTCACCCACAGGACATATCTATACTACAAAATTGTCCCAGTTTTAGTTTAACAGCCATGGTTTCTCCCAAGAAATCTTAGGAATTGTAGTCTGTTGTAGGCCTTAGTGGCTCAGCGCTCATGAAGATCTAATTTAGGGTTGCCATCAATGTTCCCTCTATGCCATGGAGCTCTGTGAGCAAAAATATTGAGCAGGAGATTTGGCTGCTGCATAAATCAGTTTGCTCTGGAGCCCTCCTTCCTGAGCTAAGACAAAACTGTGTGAGCCGGAGGCTAAAAACCTGTGAGCTAGCTCACACTAACTCAGCTTAGAGGGAACACTGGTTGCCATCCTCCAGGTAGCACCTGGAGGTTCTTCAGAATTACAATTACTCTCCAGATGACAAAGATCAGTTCCTCTGGAGGAAATGACAGCTTTGAAGGCTAGACTCTCGGGTATCACATCCCTACTGAGCTTCCTTCCCTTCCCAAACTCCGCCTTCCCCAGGTTCTGCCCCCAAGTCTCCAGGAATTTCCTGAGATGGCAACCTTAATTTCATGTTTTTACTGGGCCTCCATTGGGTCTGCACGAGCAAATTTGTAATGCAAGTTCTGTGCTGGAAACAATCCACACAGACACAGGCCCAAGTGGGATTGGTTTGTCGGAAGAAGGTATGTGTGCTGCCTCCCTTGTGCCATTTTCCTGCTCTGAAACAGCCCCAGAGTGCTGTTAGTCCCAATGGGGACTCCATGCTCACTGAATGGGGAATCCCTAGGTTTTTCCAGTCAAGCAAATAGTGCCCTCAGGGTTGTTTCAAGGGTCAGAAAAAGTCTTCATGCATTGTGAGCCTTATCCAAATTGGGCCTGTAGGGTTGCCAACTCTGGGTCGGGAAATCCCTGGAGATTTGGGGATGGATCCTGGGGAGGATGGGGTTTGAGGAGGAGAGGGAGCTCAGTGGGGTATAATGCCATAGAGTCCACCCTCTGTTAAGTCACTCACTTAACAAAGTAGTCGGAGAGTGATTCAGCAAAGATTCAGCTTTATTCAACAACTCGAACACAACTCCAACACGGATCAACATCTGATAGCCAGAACAGCTTTTGCATTAAAGCTGTTCCCTTTTTAAACTCTCCCGGCTAATGTAGCCATGCCTACTATACAGTTATCAACCAATAAGGTTGTATACATGAGGACCAATCACGGACGTTCCCGCTCAGGGAGCTTGCTGACCAGTGATTGGTTGGTTCTTCCTGGGCTAGCAATGTGATTGGATGGATTTGGATCCTAGCCCAGGACGAAGCTTTACATGGCAAGTCAATTAGATGATTCATGTATTGCAATGGCAGCTACTGAATACATTACACCCTCCGAAGCAGCCATTTTCTCCTGGGGAACTGATCTCTGTCTGGAGATCAGTTGTAATTCTGGGAGATCTCCAGACTCTGCTTGGAGGTTGAAAACCCTGTATTCTATGTGCATGCCCAGGGATATTATGTCCCCTGCACAAAATTCCCAATACACATTTGCTCATGCAGACCAAAGGAGGACCCAGGGGAAATGCAGCATGTGGTGAAGTGTCAGGATTCGCTGAGGAGAACTTGGAGAAGTAATGACTCACTAGTATAAGCCTGTAATATAGCTATGCCTTTAGTCACCTCTAGAAACAGAACCACTGTTCATCTGAGGTCAATTCCTCATCCCAGTCTTAGGCAAACATCAAAGTTGTTCCTGCATGAAAAGTTGTTGCAAGCAATGAAAAAAGACCGAGTTAGCCAATGCTTTGGCCCCAATTGTTGGAACACAGCCTAAGAATATTGACTGCACTGGCAGCTTCCAGTCTTACTTGGGAGATGTGTTTACTTTCTAACCACTTTCTGTGTCAGGCTGCACGTAGAAGAGATTCTCTTCAATAGAATATGTGGAAGTAGATTTTTTATCTTCTGAAATGTCATTTTTATCTTGATTACTTAGGAAAGGTCAGTCAAGTTGCTCTTGATGTGTTGCTTCCACCAAACAAGACACAGTTGGTTGAACTACATACAGATTTTTCATCAGTTCAAAACACTGACAAAAATTAGATAGTGTGTTCTTCTCTTATCAGACTTGTCCCTCCTCTCTGGTCTCACATAACGAAAAAAGAAAATATGAGCTATGAGTCATTTAAGTGCTAATTAAATATCTGGAATTAGCCACAATTACGCCATTATGCCAGTGTTAAAATCAAAGGGAAAACACAATGTATGAAGGTCAACAAACTAGGAAGAAACACTGTGTATGATTATTTAAATTGATACAATCATGTATTATAATTATATAAATATTATTTGAGAATCAGTAGCACATAGGGCTGCCAGGTGGGGGTGGGTGGCGGGTAACCCCCCACTTTGGAGGCCCGATTTCCACCGCCACGGAATTGGGCCCCAGGGGGAACTCTGCCCCCCGAAGCGCAGCGTGGCTGCGTCACCAGAGGTGACGCAACCACATCGATCATGTTGGTGGCATGGCCCCGATCGTCGGAGGGAAAACTCTATGGTTTTCCTTCCGATGATCGGGGAAAGGCCCCCAACGTGATCGACATCGTGCGTCACTTCTGGGACGTGCTGGTGGTGCGCGTGTGCTTCGCGCACACGCACGCGCATCGGAGGAGAGCTCCCGGAGCCCGGCGACGCTCCCCCGTCAGTAAGGAGATTCAACTTGGCAACCCTACTAGCACATATCTCACTAAATCAATATACAGCCAGATAAGACATCTTATGAACATTGCAACTTGTAATAGTATATTCCAATAGAAATTCCAACAAACAGTAATATGAGTAACTAGGAAAAAGGCCCGTTGTGTGCCCCGGCCTTGGACACTCAGTGTCAATTTGCTGTGGCGACCTCAGCAGGGTATAATGACACTGAGTCCACCATTTTCTCCAGAGGAACTGATCTCTGCTACCTAAAGAACAGTGGTAATTTTGAGTGATCTCCAGCCCTCACCTGGAGATTGGCAATGATGGTTCCCCAGAAGGGAATAGTTGGTTTGGTGGGTGGAGTCTATGGCTTTGTACCTGTCCGAGATCCCACACCTCCTGAAACCTCACCCTCTCCAGGCTCCATCCCTCACATCTCCAGGAATTTCCCACCTGGAGTTGGCAACCCTATCTCCTTCTCAGCCAATCATCAGCCTACCTTTATTTCCCCCTCACTCTTCAGCTTTCCACCCCCCACACACTTGCAGCCTCTCCCGTGCTCTGAAGCCATGACTGCTACGTCACATTGGCTGTCATACGGGGGCCACCTCAGCAGCATATAAGGATATAGAGCCCACCAGGGGAACTGATCTCTGCCATCTGGAAAGCAGTTGTAATTCTGAGTGATCTCCAGCCCTCACCTGGAGATTGGACACATTTTACCTCAGAACAGCAAAACTGTTTAGAATATTAGAGGCCAATCAAATCACATATGCAAATGACCTCTGTGTTCCGAGGCTGAGGCCAATGAGGCTGCATATGCAAATAACCTCTGTGTTCTGACTGGCTATGGGGGGGAGAGGATTAGCAAAATGTTTAGAATGTTGGAGGCAGGACTCAGGCAAAGCAGCCAGTGGATAGGGAGACCCTCTGAATGACAGATCAGAGAGCGAACTGATTTTGGAGCGTGTGGAATGTTCTAGAGAAGTGCCACCACCATTTGGCTTTTATTTATAAGGGAGATTCCAATTCAAAAGGACATCACAGTAGTGACAGTCAATTCAAAAAGATATCAGAGTCTCTCAACAAATATTTAATGATGATCAAGAAACATGCATCCTGGATATTAAGCATGTTTCAAGTCAAGATCTTCTTCACAGTTGTCATTTTACTGCAGAAATTCTAAAAGGAACCAATGCTCAACAGAATGTTTTTCTAATAGCAGCAACCTGCTGTCAATTGAATTCAATGGCATGCTGGCGGGTTGCTGCTATTAGAAAAATGTTCTGTTGAGCATTGGTTCCTTTTAGAATTTCTATGGTAGAATTACAACTGTGAAGAAGATCTTGACTCGAAACATGCTTAAAGTCCAGGATGCATGTAGTTCCATGTTTACCACCTATGTCACTTGATCGTCATTAATTATTTGTTGAGAGACTGGGATGTCCTTTTGAATTGACTGTTACTATTGGGATTATTCATATTAATGTTTGTTGGAATTTCTATTGGAAAATACTATTACAAGTTGTAATGTTCATAAGATGGTTTATCTGGCTGTATATTGATTTAGTGAGATATGTGCTAATGATTCTCAAATAATGTTTATGTAATTATAATACATGATTGTATCAATTTAAATAATCATACATAGTGTGTCTTCCTAGTGTTAAAATCATTGCATTGGCTGCCTCTTATAATGTGTACAGCTTTTCCGCATATCTGTAGAGGCCACCTCTCCCTGGGCAACAACTTCACTGATCAAAGCAACGGCTAAAGAGAGCCATCATGCAGGCAGATTAGATCAGCAACTGCCTACTCAGGAAGGCCTCCATATTACCAGCAGTGCAAGATCAAATTATTTAGACAGAACTTTCCATAAACAAAAACTTTATCTTCATCTGAAGTTCGAATACTTTATTTTACTCTGGTGATTTTAAAAACCATTGTAACTTGGGTTGACAGCCCTAGCTGGCATCCTAGCGGGAAAATTTGGTGGGGGTGGGGACAAGCTATTTTGTGCTGCCTCATGACATCACTTCCAGTTTTGCACTGGAAGTAATGTCACACATTAGTATGACGTCAAATCGTTCCCCCATTCCCCCCCCTACACTCCTAAGTGCAGAAAAAGAAGAGGAGGAGATTGGATTTGTACCCCGCCCTTCACTACCTAAAAGAGTCTCAGAGTGTGTAACCCACCTTATGTCCTTTTTAGAAGAAAGGAGGGCTAAAAGGCTCTTAAATCATGATCTTTTATCCGATACTTCCAAGAAAGATGATTCCACAAATATTCAAGACAACTTGTTCCAGTGTTTTGCTGCCCTTATTCCTAATGTGTTCCTAATGGTTAACCTAAATATACCTCCATGATGTATGTCACCATCACCTCTAGTCCTCTTTTCAATGGAACATTTCCTATTCTGCCTGTCTATAGGAGTCTAGATGAGAGCCATGGTTATGTGTCAGTCATTGAATTCCAAAACTTACCATCACAATTAGTGTGAACAAATACCTGGAAGATGTGGATCTAGCTTTTTTTAGAGAGAAATCTGGAGTTCAGTAGAAATATCCATAGTGTTCTTCAGTATTTAAAAGCAACATTATGTGTGAACTCAACCAAAGACTACCTTAGATTGACAGTAAGGGCTATCCATTATATATTTCCTTGAAAAGATACCATATGCACCCATTAGCTTGATGTGATTTTTTAAAGCTTTATTTATAGTTTTTGAAACTATACAGGTTACAATTACATTTTCGAGTCTAGATCCACATTGTTTTTTGTTGTTCAGTCGCACAGTCGAGTCCGACTCTTCACAACCCCATGGACCAGGTCACGCCAGGCCCTCTTGTCTTCCGCCGTTCTCTGAAGTTTGCTCAATTTCATGTTCGTTGCATCTATGACACTGTCCAACCATCTCATCCTTTGCCGTCCCTGTCTTCTTTGACCTTCAATCTTTCCCCGCATCAGGGTCTTCTTCCAGTGAGTGCTCCCTTCTCATTTGGTGGCCAAAGTATTTGAGCTTCAGTTTCATTATCTGGCCTTCCGGGGAACAGTCAGGGTTGATTTCTTTTAGGGACTCTCAAGAGTCTTCTCCAGCACCATAGTTCAAAAGAATCTATTCTTCGGCGCTCGGCCTTCTTGTTGGTTTGTTTGCGTTATCAAAGTAATATTGTTTAGTATATTCTAGTTTTTTCGCTAATTCCTGTGTCATTTGTAAATTCATTTGTTGTTGTAGGAGTTTTAATCTGATTTTTATTTCTTCTGAATCATCTCCTTTTTTCATTTTAGCTTCTTCTTTTTGAATTTCTTTGCTTAAAGTTTCATACTGTTTTTCCTCTGTCTTTCCCCCCAAGCTTCTTGATTAATGAACCATCCTCTTATGAATGCTTTGAATGCTTCCCATTATATTTCTATTGAGATTTCCGGTTGTATGTTTCTTTTTAAAAGTTCTTGAATTTCGATCTTAATTTTCGCTATAAATTCTTTATTTCTTAATATACCTATATCTAAAGTCCATCTTGTTTTCCTTAGCAACTCCTGGTATTTTATCATAAGTGGGTTGTGATCAGCAAATGTGTTGGGGAGTATCTCGGTTTCTGTTAGATCGTTCATCGTTGTTATAGAGGTCCACGCCATATCTATTCTCGACCACGATTTGTGTGTTGCTAAGTAAAAAGTATAATCATTTGTTTCAATATTCCTGGCTCTCCATGCATCTATTAAGTTAAGTTCTTCTGCCAGCTGAAGAAAGGCTTTTGGGAGAATAGTTCCTGTTTTCTTTCTCCTGATTGTTTTTTTCTATCTATTTTTGGGTCAAATACTGCCTTATAATCCCGTATAATGCATATTTTGTCAAATGTCTGTATTGTCAAAAAATCTCTTAGCAAATTAAAGAAAACGTCTTGATTTTGATTGGGTGCATATATGTTCACTATCAAAAATTTGTTATTTTGTCTCCAAATTGTGATAGCTACCATTCTTCCGTCTTCTGATGCATATGATAATTCTGGATTTAAATATTCTTTTGCATATATGAATACTCACTTTTCTTTTTTGTCATCAGCCGCCACAAATTGTTTTCCTAATTTTTTGTATTCTAGGTATTTTATATCTTCCTTCTTTATATGTGTTTCTTGGAGGCATACTATGTCAGGTTGTAGTTTAGTGATTTGATGGAAGGTTTTTTTCCCTTTTTTGTGAGCTGTTTAGCCCGTTCACATTGACTGAGAAGATTTTAAGTTCTTTATTCCTCACCATTCTTGTTCTTATTTATCCTTTTCTTATCCCTATTCCTATACTGAAATCTTGTAAGTATTTGTGATTTTTCAAGTTTCTTTCTTTCCCTTTTTTCTGCTCTTTTTATTTTTTCCTGTATCTTGTTCTAAGCTTTCTTCCTCTGATTCATTCTCTTCTTCTTCAACCCATCCTAGTTCCTTGCCATATCTTTCTAAAAATTCTTCTAATTTAAATATTGAGTCTATTTTCTGTCTTCTCCCTTGGTAGTTAAATAAAATACCTTCTGGAATTCTCCATCTGTAAGTAATGCCATTTGTTCTCAAAAGATTTGTCAATACATTGTATTTCTGTTGTTTCTCTCTGACCCTCCATGGTACCTCTTTAAGGAATTTTATTTCCACCTCTTGTATTATCATTTTGGACTCATTTGGTACTTTTAATATTTTGTCATGCATTTCTCTTCTTATAAATTTTATGTGTACTTCCCGGGGTGTTTTGATTCTTTTTGCATATGCTGAGTTTCTTCTATAAATCGTTTCTATTTCTCTTGCCAGTTCTTCACTTGTTCCGATTTTAAATTGTTCTGTTACGTTCTGTATCATTTCTTCTTTTAAATTTCCCTCAACATTTTTCGGTACATTTTGGCATCTCAAAATTAATGCTGCTTTATCCATTTCTAAGTTAATCAGGGTCTCTTCCATTTGATCAGTTTTTAGTTTACGTTCTTGTAGTTCATTATCCATTCCTTGTATCTTATCTTCACTCTTATTGTTAACGGTGGCTATCTTTAATATTTATTGTTTATTCTCTGTTATCTGCTTTTTAATTTCTTCTTTCTATGCATTAGTTATTCATAAGAACATAAGAGATGCCAATGTTGGATCAGGCCAAAGGCCCATCCAGTCCAACACTCTGTGTCACACAGTGGCCAGAAATGCCAGTGCCATCAGGAGATCCACCAGTGGGGCCAGGACATTAGAAGCTCTCCCACTGTTGCCCCCCCAAGCACCAAGAATACAGAGCATCACCTGCCCCAGAGTTCCTATCTATACCTTGTGGCTAATAGCCACTGATGGACTTCTGCTCCATATGCTTATCTAATTCCCTTTTGAAGCCGTCCATTTTTGCTTATATAGGTTCTATTTCCTTTTTAATTAAAGAAGGGGTTGTCATTTCTACTGTATTCTTAATCACTTGTGCTACACTTTCCTGTATAAGGTTTTTCAAGTCTTTCACCGTCATTTGAGTAAGGCTCATGGTGTTTAATTTTAGCTGTGTCTGTGGACCTATCTGTCCTGGTGAAGGTATTGAAGCCTTTCTAGTTCCACTCCCTCCAGTGGCCATTTAATATTATAGGATCTGTATCTCAGCCTATTGTTCTCTCTTACCTTACCAAGTGATGCTCTGTCTTCTTGGTGCTGGGGGGGGAGTCAACAGTGGGAGGGCTTCTAATGTCCTGGCCCCACTGGTGGACCTCCTGATGGCACTGGTATTTCTGGCCACTGTGTGACAAAGAGTGTTGGACTGGATGGGCCTTTGGCCTGATCCAACATTGGCGTCTCTTATGTTCTTATTGCTTTTTCATCTATTAATGTTCTAAGAATGTAAAATTAATACAATTTAAGTTCAGATGCCTGTATAACAGCCTAATCCAGTTCAGTTCTTTTTACTGCCTATTTGTTCTTCTTTGTTTCCCTATCTATCCGCTATAGGACTGTGTAGTCCACTCCAGGTTTTAGGTAGAGTTCCACTCCAAGTCGTCCACTCCAGGTTTTAGGTAGTCCACTCCAGGTTTTAGCAGACTCTTTCTCATTTGAATGCAGATCATTTGAATGCAGGACCATGATAGCATTTGATTCAAGAACTGCTGATCCAATAGTTGATGGAGCAATCAGGGCATCTAGCATGACATAGTGAAATGATTGTGACCCCTTCTCCAAGGGGCTTAGGGTTGCATACACTGGGTTATCCCATTTTATCTTCACGGCAGTCCCATAAAGAGGTTTAGCCTGGGAAATTTGTTATTTCCTACGGCCAATCAATGAGAGAAGCAAAGATTTGAACTCAGGCCTCCTTAGTCCAAGCCCAAATTATATTCGCTATGCTATCTTTTCCATGGGAAAGTGGTGATGTGATAGGCATGTGACTCTATTTTGGATGACATCACAATGGGTTATAGCAGAAGGAACTGACTGGGCTGAGAGATGTAGTCAGGTATCAGCACAGTCAGAACTACAGTCAGGATACTGAAGGCATCAAGAGCCTCTCCCTAACTGACTCTTTGTTTGAAGTAATTCAGTCCTTATGAACAAATTGTCAATTTCTTTCTTTTTTAAAGAAACACTATGGCATTGTTCTCTGCCACTTTAGAACTCTGTGACATCAATGGTTCTCTGCTTGCAATAATAACCCACATGGATACACCTAAAAATAGGCTAGTGAATCAAGTGCTTGTGAATGGCTGGAGTGAAAAGCCTGATTAAGAATGAAGTTCTGCAGCTATACAAGCAAAGAGGTCTAGCCCAGGCCAAAAACAAAAAAACTGTGTGAGTTTCTATGGAGCTTCCTGCCAGTGTGCCTCCAGTGTAACCCACAGGGACCAGCTCAGAGTGAGTTCATCATCTACACTCATTCAAACCATTGACAGCTCTGCTGAGGCTGCCAAAATAAGTGTCAATCAAGTGGTAGGGTGTGTGGGGTTCCCCCCCCCCCAGCAGTATGTGGTGTGGAAGCAATTGCATAACTGAGGAACTCAGTGACATACGTACTTGAACAGCAGACACAGTTTTGAGAAGGTGGTGAGCCTGATATGAATCATAATCTTCTGAGAATGGTTTCAGGGCTGGATGCTGCAAGCAGCTTTGTGTGCACATGGGCAGGACTTGGAGCTTTTCATCATTGCAAGCCCAAGTTCCTCTTTACCAAGCCTCTTGGGTTTTTCCCATAGTCATGGGTAATTGGGGCACTAGGACAGCTTGCCTGCAGGGTGGTTCCAAACTTTGCTTTTGTATTGAAAAAAATGTTTACTCATTTCACTTTCTCATAACTATGTAAGGTGATACAACATTCTATCTTCTGCCCTACGTAATTTTAAAAAATGCACCGGGGGTGGGTGGGATGAGAGACATATCTCTCCACTGTCAAGGTGGAAGAAATTAACCCACTCATTTTGGTTACCCTGTCTCCATGTAAAAAGGAGCTTCAGGCACTTTGAGATTATGCCTTCCTACACTCTTATTTGTATCCTGAAGTAGAGAAATGAGATCCTTCCATGCAGCTACATAGCCCCAGGCTTATCCAACAACTGCTGCTTGTGCTGAGAATGGCTACTCGTAGAAATAGGTGGCACACCAGTGTGAGATGCTGTTACAGACTGTGTGCTGTGTATAGATGTGCTTTCTGACAGATAAGGACAATATGATAACAAGATATGCATTATGCCTTATAGCACATTGTCATAGGGTTGCCAACTTCAGCTTGGAGGGCAAGCTGGGACAATGACTAGGGATGGCAGGGTTTGGAGTAAGTAGAGAGCTCAGCAGGGATCTGATGTCATGTCCTGTGAATCACATCCTGTGATGCCCAAACTTAAAATTTTAAATTTCCCACTTCACTTCCCTGACTCACACTTTTTCCTCCCACTTACATAACTTGTATATTCCTGTATGCATGTGTTCTGTATGTATGCCATATTAACCCTTTGATCCTAAATATTTGTGCTGGCACATTCATTTATGTTCCAGTTAAACGAAAAATTTAAATCCCCTTCAAGTTTTTCTCAGTGTTAAGGAGAAAAATGCACACTGAAGGATAATGCCAGCCAACATTCATCTCATCCCTCTCTCAATCCCCATCCTACCTCTGGCCTTTAGTATCTTTACAGGGAACAATCAATCAATTTCTTCTAGTCTCTACGGCCTACCATAGGAGAAGCAGAATTCCTAGAGCATCCACTTACTGAAGCCACTGTAGGAACTCCATTTCTTTTGTTGTTGTTCAGTCGCACAGTCGAGTCCAACTCTTTGCGACCCTATGGACCAGGTCATGCCAGGCCCTCCTGTCTTCCGCCGTCCTCTGAAGTTTGCTCAATTTCATGTTCGTTGCATCTATGACACTGTCTAACCATCTCATCCTTTGCCGTCCCCGTCTCCTTTGACCTTCAATCTTTCCCAGCACCAGGGTCTTCTCCAGTGAGTGCTCCCTTCTCATTTGGTGGCCAAAGTATTTGAGCTTCAGTTTCATTATCTGGCCTTCCAGGGAATAGTCAGTGGGGGGGGGGATTTCTCCATTTCTACTAGATTATATAATATTTTAGATATTTTATATTTATTGTATTGTTTTTTTATGATGTTAGCTGCCCTGAGCCTGCCTGGCAGGGAGGGCGGGGTACAAATCTAAATACATAAATAAATATACCATACATTCTGGAAAGAGCAGATTGCTAAAGGAGCAATATATTGGGGGCAGTGGGTTTGATTCCCCTGGCTACCATAGGCAAGATGTGTGTCCCACATAGGACTAGAATCCACGAAGCTCTATTAAATAATTCATTCTGTGATGACAGACTTTGCTTTGAGAAAAAGAATTACCTGCTAATTGAGGCTACTAATCTGACTAAAAACTCTCCCTCCTTTCCCATAGGCCTTTCTAAGTTCTGATTGGATATTCCTCAATGCATAGAACATTGTGTCACCAACCTTCTGCAACTAGAAGTGCCATTTCATCTCTACAGAGTTTGATATTCTATGCAATGCCAGATGCAACACATGTCCAGAGCAAGGACATTTCGGAATTAACCAGTTCAAGAGGCTGTTTTCACAAGTTTCTTGCAAGCCACATACAGAGGAGGGGGTGGGGTTACTAAGGAAGCCAGCTGTTTCATCTCCAGTGGTTTCCATCCCTCAAAGGCCAATTTCCTATTTTTAAAGAACATTCTCATGCTATTAAAAGCAATGTTCCCTCTAAGCCGTGGAATCTTGTGAGCAAAAATTCCACTTTGTGAGCGACTGGCATCAAAATTGTGAGCGAGCAACTTGGCTACTGCATAAATTGGGTTACTCTGGAGCCCTCCTTCATGAGCTAAGACAAAAATGTGTGAGCCGGAGGCTAAAAAACTGTGAGCTAGCTCACACTAACTCAGCTTAGAGGGAACACTGATTAAAAGTAACTTAACTCATTCTACTCTGTGCTGGAGTTTAAATCCTTCCCCCAAACGATCTTTATGTTAACTTCCTGGAGTTCTGCTACTTATGTACAGGAGTTCAGACTCTCTGGACCAAAAGCTCATCATCATAGGGCGGATATATTGAATGTAGCTCTCCTAGCATATTCTATTTCAGACTGAAGTTAAGAGAACTGAATGACTGAATATGGCCTCATACATATATAGATAGTCAGACTGTATGTGGAAAACAAGATATTAGGGAGAGGTGCTGTAGCTTCCTTCTTTGGCCTACAAGTTTTCTAGGGCCCCGTTCATACGCAGCGATTTGGGCCAGTTGCGGGCCAGTTTGGGGGCGGATCAAAGCAGCGCGATCACACCACAACATCTGGGAAGCGTTCTGCTTCCGCCCCCAAACTGGCCCTTTCTGAGAAAACGCGCCTCAAGTTGACACCACCTACCTCGGTGGTTCAACTCCTTCAGGCCGGGCGTTTGATCGCCGGCTCAACCCCGGCCTGGAGCTGAACTGCGCATGCTCGGGCATGCGCAGTTCAGCCGGCTCCCGTTCGGGACGTGTTTTCTCCCCGGCGTTTGATCGCGCCGGGGAGAAAAGGCGGCGCGGCCGGGGGATCTGTGTGATCCCGCCGCGCCGTGTCAACGTTGGCGCGGCTTTTAAAAGCCGCGCTTTAAAGAGGCTTTTCCCTGCCGTGTGGCAGGGGCCTAGGTATAGCAATGTATTTTCGCAGGTAACATTCAGTCAGGCATTTCTCCCCACTTTCAAGATGGGTAGCCATGTTAGTCTGTCTGTAGCAGTAGAAAAGAGTCCAGTAGCACCATAAGGACTAACAAAATTTGTGGAAGGGTATGAACTTTCATGAGTCACTGCTCACTTCTTCAGATACCTTCAGACTGTGTTGTACAGTCCAGGAACAATTTTACCACCTGATGAACTTGCTTGTGCAAAAAGCCTGAGGCTAAGGGGGAACTACAAGGTAATATTTGCAGAAACCCTAAAGCAAGAGATTCAGAGAACTTAGTACACATATTTGTAATAACATTTTTTAATCAATATAACAATATTCTACTACCAGTTTCAAATATTTAAAGCCTTTTGTGTGGAGAAAGGAAATGATCTCAAGGGTAGCTCTGCATAGAGTGAGTATGGGGACAATCTCAGGGAAAATCTGGGGGCCTCTCCATGAAGGATACGACTGACTTTTCACATCTCCCCAATTTTTCTTCCCCATTAAGCATATTTTCATTGTTGTGAGCTTACTTTTTTACTTGGGTGAGTAGAAATATTTTATTTTTTTCCAGTTGAGTACTTTTTGAAAGAGATTGATGTCTCACTTTATTCAGTGTGGCTTATTCCCAGGTAATTATAGTGTGCTTCAATATTCTGGCTAGGTCCCTTGGCTGGAGAATCTTTCTCTGATTATGCTTGCTCATGTAGTTTTCCCCACCATATTCTATTGCAATCTGCACAGTGTAAATCATAAGTTAAGTAACATCTATTCTTTAATAACCTGTCCTTTTCCCCTTACTGTTTCTTATCTGGGTCTCTCAGACCCTAGTCCAACACTTTGACCACTACACCATGCTGGCTGAGGGTCATATGGCGGGGGCACAGTGTCTCTTGGCAGCTCTGGGTAGAACACAATGCTATGTTTTGAATAATGTCAACTCATGGTTTAAAAAGAGCTACAGAGGAACCTTTTTGTTTTCAATTTTCTCTGTATTTTGTGCATCCCCTGATTTTGCTAGTCCCTGGCCCCAGTCACACAGGAGGCTTTGATCCACAAGAGGGACGGATTGGGGGCACATCAAGTGGGCGCGGTCACACCACAACACCTGGGAAGTGGCATGCACCCGTCCCCGATCCGTCTCTTCCGGTCAAAGATGCGGATCAGGAAAAAAACCTATGAAACACTAGTACTTACCGAAAAATCCGCTGCAGGGGTGGACGTGTTATCGCCGGCGCGCCCGTCTCTCCCGCAGCATGCGAGGTCCCGCTGAACTGCGCATGCACACACATGCACAGCGGGCTCACCTCACTCTGTGGTCCATGGCTTCCCCTCGGCATCTAATCATGCCGGGGAGGAACTGCACAGCGGCTGGAGGGATCTGTCTGATCCCGCCGCTGCGCTTCTCTTTGGTGCGGCTCAAAAAACTGCACTTTGGCCGCGCCTATTTCCCCCCAGTGTGATCGGGGGCCCTGTTTATCATTCACATAAATTTGTTACTTATTTTTTTATTTTGATTTATAACCCACCCACCCGCCAATACAGGGCTCAGAGTAGGGAACAAAATTCCATACAACATTCGCAGTCAGGTTAAAATTTAAAAACTTACAGAATTAAAATAAGCATATAACAATTGAAGGTTAACTGACAATTTACCAATGGCACAAAAACAGGCAATTTAGTGTCCTTTTCCCCGTGACAGAAGGACAGAGCCAAGCTAGATGGAAAAAACTGTTGCAGTTCTCAACTGTAGGCCTGGCAGAACATTTCTGCCTTACAAGCCCTGTGGAGCTGCATTAAGTCCCACAGGGCATGGATATCATTCAGCAGAGAGTTTCACCAGGCTAGGGCTGGGTCCAAAAAAAGCCCTGGCTCTGGTTGAGGACAACTGGATGCTTTTCGGGCCAGGGATCACCAGTAAGTTATTCTCACCTGAGCATAATGCTCTTTGGGGGATATACCAGAAGAGGCAGTCCCATGGATAGGTTGGTCCCAGACCATTTAGGGCTTTAAAGGTTAATCCCAGAACCTTGAACCTGATCCAGGTATTCAACTTGGAGCCAGTGCAGCTGGTGAAGCACCAGTTGTATGTGTGCTGTTGATGGAGTTCCTGTAAGAACCTGCACTGCCACATTCTGGACCAGTTGTAGTTTCTGGGTCAGTCTCAAGGGTAGCTCTGCATAGAGTGAGTTACAGTAGTCTAACCTGGAGGTGACTGTTGCATGGATCACTGTAGCTAGGTCAAGGTGAGACAGGAAGGGAGCCAGTTGCCTGATTTGACACAACTGAAGAAACGACAGTCTATCAACATTTGTGATCTGGGTCTCCATTGATAAGGAGGCATCTAGAAACACCCCCAAAATCTTGACAGTTGGCACTGGTGTTAAAGGCACACTCTCAAAAGCTGGAAGTTGGCACCCTAGCCCTGAATCTCCCCTACCCAGCCACAGACAGAACCTCCATCTTAGATGAGTTCAGTCTCAGCTGGCTCTGTTTCCAACATCTGCAGCCTCCAAAATCTCGACCAAAATATCTGGGGTGGTGTCTATCCATCCATTAACAGATACAGCTGGGTGACAACCCAAGCCGAAACTCCATAACAGCTGGGCAAGGGGGCGCATATAGATATTAAATTGCATTGAAGAGAGGATTGACCCCTGGGGGATTCCACATACCAGAGGGTATCATATTGAGACCCTTTCTCCTAGCATTACCCTCTGTCCCCGACCATGGAGGAATGAGGCAAGCCATTTCAAGCCTGTCCCACAAATTCTTATATTGGCAAGGTGATGGGTCAACAAAACATGGATGACCATGTCAAACACTGCTGTCAGGTCTAATAATAACAGTAGTGCCTTGGTCCAGCTGCCTATGAAAGTCATCTGGGAGAGCGACCAGCACTATCTCTGTCCCAGGACAGGGCAGAAACCAGACTGGAATGGATCTAGAGCCGATGTGTCCTCCAGGAAGGTCTGAAGCTGCTCCGTCACCACTCTCTCAGTTACCTTACCCAGAAACGAAAGGTTCGATACTGGGCAGTAATTCACTGGATCAGTGAGATCCAGAGATGGTTTCTTTAAAAGTGGAGTCACCACAGCCTCTTTTAGTTTCCCCCACATAGACCCCCAAGCTCAGGGATAGGTTTATAATGTCTACCAGGGGGTCCCATATTCTGTCACCACTAGCGTTCACCAGCCATGATGGGCATGGGTCTAAGAGGCAGGTGGTAGGTCTGACAGCACTCAGAACCCTGTCAACAGAGTGCTCTTTCCCCTGAAAGAGAAGTTAACAACTTAATTACCTTAAATAATTGTGCTGGGTGAGAACTCATGGATGCAATGGAAGCTAAATAAAATTCTTTTTTTGCAGTCTTCATCATCATCTCATAGGATTTCATAAACATCCTATAAGATTTGGTGTAGTGGTTAAGTGCGCAGACTCTAATCTGGGAGAACCAGGTTTGATTCCCCACTCCTCCACTTGCACCTGGCTGGATGACCTTGGGCAAGCCGTAGTTCTGATAAGAGCTGTTCTTGAAAAAGAGCAGTTTCTGTCAGAGCTCTCTCAGCCCCATCTACCTCACAGGGTATCTGTTGTGGGGAGGGGAAGGGAAAGGAGCTTGTAAGCCACTCTGAGACTCCTTTGGGTAGTAAAGGGCGGGGTATAAATCCAATCTCTTCTTCTTCTTCTTCCTCCTCTTCTTCTTCAATGTTCTTGCAGCTTCATCATGAGACTATCTCCAAACTTACTCTAGTCATCTAAGTTCCCGCTTCATCCTCTGAACCTCCTTGGTGTACCATGGGGCTAATTTGGGGTGGGAAAGGACATCGGGGAGTGATTTCATCAATGGCTTCAGAGAGGTGGGTATGCCAGTCTTCTATCAGCACATCTAATTTATCGCCGGGGGCATAGGATCCCACAGAGCATCCTAGAACCCAGTTGGGTCCATTAGGCTCCGTGGGCAAGCATAAATCCACTCACCGCCTAGACAGGAGGGGGCTGGAACACCCAGCTGAGTCTTCAGGACAAAATGATCTGACCATGGCACACCATCAGTAGCCATCATATCTATATTTCCATGCCAAAGATCAGATCCAGTGTGTGGCCTGCTTTGATGTGTGAGACCTGATACATACTGGGAGAGTCCTAGTGTTGCCATGGAAGACACCAGGTCCATTACCTGCAAGGAGGCAGCAGCAGCAGCATGGACATTGGAGTCCCCTAGAACTATAAGTCTTGGGAACTCCAAGGCCCAGCCCACTACTGCCTCCAGCAGGCTGATGCAGCAGCCAGACAGCCAAACTCTCCTCAGCCTCTCAGACCAGAAGTACTGGAGATCTTTGGGATGGGGAGTGCCCTGAAGGAAAATGAATCTTGGAAAAGTATCACCACCCCCTGATCCTTTGTCCGGGACTGATGGAGGACTGAGAAACTTGGGGGGGGGGCAGCTCTTTCAAGGCAACTGACTCGCTTGCTCTCCCTTAACCCAGGTCTCAGTCATGCATTTCAGGTACACTTCTTGCACTGCAAAATAATTCTGCAGGGTCTTCTTATTAATGGACCTGGTATTGCACAGCATCAGTGTCTGAGAAGGGTTTATTTTCCTAGCCCCACCATCGACGTGTCTTGGGATGGGACAAAGACTGGAGGTTGACCCAGCGTGACTATATCTCCATCTCCTTCCCTTACAGTACTTTCTCCCACTGCCATACCTCCCTCTTCCCCCAATCACTGAGATCCCTGATCCAGCACTGGCACTCCAGATGTTCTCAGAGTCCATTTTCGTATCTCTTTCTCTTTTTTTTCTTTCCCTCCCCTTATCCACATATTATCCAAACTAACAGTCTACAATGCAACACATTTTAAATTAGCTAGTCACAACACACCAAGTAACCTCCTAAAATCAAGCTCCCTTGCACCCCCCTTCCTTCTTAACCCACTACTGAACTAATTCTATGCAGAAGTAACACTACCTTAAAACATTCTAAAATAATTGGGAGGGAATGAGCATTTTTAAAACAGCAGCTCTGCCTTCCCTGTAAATGCTTTTGCATCCATAGAGAAGAGCACCGCATGCTTTAATAACAATCTCACTGCCAATATGGTTGAAAAATACTTCATAAACAATAGTTCAAGTGAAATTGATATCCATTTCACCTAAATTGTTTATGAAATATTTATCAACCATATTGTTAGTGAAACTGTTCTCAAAATGTGACCCAGATCTTTCTATGGAGTCATAAGCATTTACTGGGGAGGTACAAATTTTATGTGATTGATAAACAGGGACTAGCAAAGTCAGGGAATGCATAAAATAAACAGAGAAAACAAAAAAAGGAACAGGAGCAGATCAAAAAACAGGAACAAACTTTTCAGCATAGCCCTTGAGAATTGGGTAGAGTTCAATAAAACCCTGAGAAAATGATTTGTGAAAGATATACTTGTATGTGAAACCTTATTTGAGGGTTTTAATTAAGATACCATTTTTGCAGACAAAGGAGCTATTCTGCTTCCTTAAGCTCCTTTTTGTCTTATTTATCATCATGAAAATTATCCAGTGCAATTGTAAAACTTTGGAAAGTATAATCCGTGAAATAAAAACTGCAAACCAGAAAGTGGATCGCAAAGACTGGGAAAGAAACATGCCACCATTCCTGAGAGAGACTTCTGTTAAATCCCAGAGTGCTTCAGGAAATCTTGCTAACTGTTCATACAATATATTTCCCCAACTACTCTTGGATTCTCTATAACTACTGAGTCAGTAATAAGTATATTCACCCTTCCCATGTGACTGTTTAAAGCTGACTGAAACATTACATTACCCTCTTGGAAGCCACTGAGAAACACCACTCCATACCAGTGGAAACTACCAATAGGAGACCCTCGGTGCACGGACAAAACCAGTAAGAGCATCCAGACATTGTGGCTACTTATTTGGAAAGCTGCCATGCGCTATATAAAATGTAGCATGGGAAAGTAGCCTTCATTCTCTTAAAATCATTTCAAGTTGTAGATGAACATCTGCAGCCTTACACTATTAATAAATGAGCAAATTCACATGGTTTGATTTCTAGACATGAAATTATTCTTACTAGTATTTCCCACGACTGGACACTGACTGAAAGTTACTGTGTGTGAGGGATTTATTTGCTTCCCTCATTCAGTACATCAGTGACTGCTCTCCAGAATCCAAGCTGTCATTCATTCCAAGGGTGGTGGTCAGAGAGCACATCAAGCGCTGACATTTTTTGGCCTAGAAAATCTGCAGTGGGCAGAACAAAGGCAGCTCTGGCCGCTCTGCACTTCCATGGCCATTAAATCAAAGTAGCTATAAACACTCCTGTTCTTTGTCTGCTTTTGATTATTTTGAGTACACAAGGATGTAACCAATCTTTCTAATCCCCCAAGCAGGTGACAGAGCATTGTGTAATCATCTTTGCCTCTAAATGAAAATAAAGAGGTGACCTTTGTCCTTTGCTCAGCTGAAGCATGTTTGCTTTCCTGTGGTGCAAGCCAGTTTGGGGCTGGGAGTGTTAGCATTTCAAAGGCAAAATGTTGGGCTTCTAAAGTGCAAATGAGATGTGCAGAGGCTGAGTCCTCCCTCCCTTTCTCTCTCTCTCTCTCTAAAATATTCCCAGTTATCCCCATTTTATATGCTGTACATACTCTGTGACACCGCAGAGCAAGAACACTCGGGCCTTCTATCTGCTGGTTGCAGAAAGAAAGGGAGAGGAGTTATTAACATTTTGCAGGTCTGGCTCTCTGTGACAAATGCCAGGATGTCTTCTGCCTCATAAATTATAAAAACGAGCTGCTGAAAATCATGACTATTTCTTGCCAGCCTAAACTTACTTTGGTTAAGATTTAATATTAAAAACCTGTTCTGGCACCTTACCTTTGGAGGTGAGACTAGTGCTTAGCACTCTAAGGGTGCGTTCAGACGGTGTGCTGGGAGCGGTTTAAGTCCCAATGCAGTTTTTTTAAATCTGGAGAATTGCGATCACACTCACCTTCCTTGTTCTGGATTGCTGCGCGGCCACATCGCTTCCTGCCGTTCACACGCAGGAGTGTGCCTCGGTGGGTTTTTTTCCCTTTCAGATTGAACATGCACACAGGAAGCCATCTGTTGAACTAAAATTTTCGTGTGTGCGCAGAACAGCGATTTTCACACTTCCCTTTAAACTTTAAATGAACACTTCCCTTTAAATTTTTACCCCAAAACTGGTCTCTGTGAGATCTCGAACTCGTCTAAACACTAAAACTAAGCACCATTTAAACTTTGCTTTTAATAACTTAGGAGCAGAGCTCTGCCCATGCGCATACTGCTGAGGCTTCCGCGGCAGCTTTCCAGAGGAGAGGGGGTTGAGGTACCCGAAAGTGGCTCGACACCGCAGGAACGATCAGACGTCGGAAACTGCAGCTCAAAACTGGAGAATCAGGAAAACACCACTTGGTAAGTGGTATTAAAATACTCCGGTTTAAAGGAGGTTTGATCCAGAAAGCCACGGCTGGGGACAGTGCGCAGATGTTGGGCATGTGAACGTGCACATAAAATCTGTTACTGAAGCATGCTGAAAGCGGTTCAAATGGCGCATCTGAACGCACCTTAACACTCTCTGTTTCCTTCTCAACCACTTCTGGGGAAAGTATTTTTACTCCATTATTTATTATTTATTCATTAAATTCTACTTTTAGGCCGCCCTTCCTTTGAAAAACAGGGCTCAGGGCAGCATACAACAGTGATAAAATTACAATCTTACAAAAGATTTCAAAATTAAATTAATACATAAAATACAACTTGCAGCAGGCTAAGCCAATCTGATGGTGATAATTTCTGGAATATCATTGCCTCGTAGCCTCTACAATTCCACTTTAACTCCAAATGATGGATTAATACCTGTTTACATCACAGCACAAGGAATAGCTTGCTCATGACTCTTGGTTTTCAAAGAAATTTTTTAAAAAATGTTGAAGCCTTTGCAAAGCAGAACCCATTATGACACTTTTGTGCTTACCCATGGATTCCTGTCATAATCCTGAAAGTGTAATGTTTTTTGTTTTAAAAGCTCATGGCCATTATCATGGCAGAACTCAGTTTCAAAATGTGATAGGTAAAGTACAAAGTGATTGGGAAAATCATGGGAAGTCTAAATGAGTACAAATTCATTTTTTCTTACCTCTTCAAAATCCTGACTCATATATAGTGAGTTTTTTCCACAAGGAATGACAATTTTATTTGAATGTAACAAGTTCTGAACATAAGTATTATAGAAAATATATGGTTCCACTGTGTTGGCAGCTACTGCACTGGAGCTAATACTATCATAATATAATCACAATCCTATGCTCCTTCTGAAGTAAGATTAAACACACATACTCATTACAGTTGAAACGAAAATTGACACAAAAACACTGACAGGCAGTCCAGCTTGCTTTTGTGTTGACAAGGAACACAGGTTGTTTGCTCTTTTGGGAGTTTGAGTGGGTTTGAAAATGTGAGACCCGTGCTCCCACTTTTTCCAAACTGAATATCTAACCTTATTGTAGAAGACTCTACTATAACGTGTTAACAGTATAGTCTTCCATATTGCTGTGGGGAGGGAAAATACTCTATGGGCCTGGTTGCACTGCCTAACGTGGGGGTTCTTTGGGGGAAAGAATGGAAGAGGCAGGAGCCCTCCCCCTTCCTGATGGATTACCTCTCTTCCTTACCTTATGGGATTCTTTGTCCTGTCAGTCCCATTCAAAGCAGGGCAGTTGCAATATATGTGTCTGGAATCCTAAAATGGAATGCCTGTGTGGGGTATGAGAACACAAAAGAACATCCATATGCTCTTTGTATAACTTCTGGTGGTTTAAGAGCCAACATGGTATAGTGGTTAGAGTGTTCGGCTAGGAACTTGAAGACCCCAGGTTTGAATCCCCCCTCTGCCATGGAAGCTTGCTGGGTGACCTTGGGCCAGTAACATAGTCTTAGACTAACCTAGCTCACAGGATAGTTCTGAGGATAAAATGGAAAAGGGGAATACATTAAGCAAATTTGGCTGTTGGTTTAATGAGCTTTGTCCTTTTAACCATGTTTCCTTTTCTAAAAGTCACACAATTATTCTCTTAGTTCCCTAGACATGGTGGCAGATAGAAGCTGCCTGGTGCTCCATGTCTTGTTGTATGAGCTGTGTCTTCTTGCTGAAACCTGTTCTCCAATGTGTCAGGATGACAACAAGGCTAGTGCTCTCTTAGCTCCACTGGGAGATTTTTTGTTGTTAATTTTTACTTACACCACTCATGACGAAGCTACTTGGGAGGCCAGCATGGAGTTGGGGATCCCAATGATTTGGGGGGAGGGAGGTATGGCGGTCGGAAAAAGTATTGTAAGGGAAGGAGACAGATATATGGTTATGCTTGGTCTCCTTCCAACCTTCATCCCATTCTGAGTTACGATGGTTGTGGGGCAGGATGTTGTGTAATTCCAGGTCCATTAATAATAAGACGGCTATGTTGCAGAATTATTGTGCAACACAAGAAGTGGTGTTGGCGTACATGACTGAGACCTGGATAAGGGAGGGCGAGACAGTCACCTTAAAAGAGCTGCCCCCCCCATTTTTCGGTCCTTCATCAGTCCTGGACAAAGGGTCAGGGGAGGGGGTGATACTCATTCTGGAGTCATTCTTCTTCAGGCCACTTCCCACCCCAAAGATCTCCAGTACTGATTGTGTTGGCCTAGTGTGGGACGCTGAGGAGAGGTTGGCTATCTGGTTGGTGTACTGAACATCTAGTGCACCAGCAGATAACTGTTGAGCCTGCTAGAAGTGGTGTTGGGTTGGGCCTTGGAGTTCCCCAGATTGATAGTTCTGGAGGACTTCAATGCCCATGTTGAAGTGGCTGCTTCTTCGCAGGCTATGGACCTGCAGTCTTCCATGGCAGCACTGGGACTCTCCCAGATTGTATCAGGTCCCACACATCAAGCAGGCCACACATTGGATAGGCTGATAGATGACTGGCATAGCTGTCTTTCTGAAGCCATTAATGAAATCGCTCCCCGACATCCTCTTCACCCCCATGCCAAATTAGCACCATTGTATACCATGGAGCTTTGGAGGATGAAGCAGGAGCGAGTTTTGTGGCAGACTCATGATCAGGGGTCGTTTCCCCTCTTCTCCTGCCTCCTCCTGGCTGAATGAGGGCTGGAAGCGGGGCGGCCGGAAGTAGGGGGCGGGGCTTCGTCATGTGCCCCGCCCCCCGTACTTCACCCGGGGGAACTGCGATCCCCCCTGAAATGACCTCTGCTCATGATGAAGCTACAAGAACATCTTATCGGACATTTATGAGATCCTATGAGATGGAAGTGAAGGGCTACTAAAAAAGAATTTTATGCAGCCTTCATTGCATCCACTAGCTTTTGCCCGGTGCAATTATTTAGGGTAATCAGGTCTTTAACTGCCCTCTCAGAGGGAATCCAAAATGTTAGTAATCTGGATATTAGCTGTGAGGCCTTTGCAAGCTTTTTTGTGGATAAAATCTTGTCGCTTCACCAGGACCTGCCTACCAACATTGATACTGTACGAGAATTGGAGGCCCCTTGGCCCTCTTCAGGTTCGATATCAGACCAATTCAGCCAACTCTCCCGGGGCGGATGTTGACACTTGCCTCTTAAACATGTGCCCATCATGGCTGATAAAAGCTAGTGGTGATGGAGTATGGGCTCCCTTGGTGGACATCATAAACTTGTCTTTGAGTTTGGAGGTCTTCCCTGGGAGATTAAAGGAGGCAGTGGTGAGGCTGCTCTTGAAGAAACCATCTCTGAATCTTAATGATCTGTCCAACTACCACCCAGTATTGAATCTTTCGTTCCTGGGTAATGTGGTTGAGAGAGCAGCAGTAGAACAGCTCCAGGCTTTCCTGGAGGACATATTGACCCTGGACACATTCCAATCCGGCTTTCGCTCCAGCCATGGGATGGAGACAGTGCTGGTCACCCTCACAGATGATCTCCATAGACAGCTGGATTGAGACGGTTCAGCGCTGCTGTTATTACTTAATAAGACAGCAGCATTTGACATGTTGATTATGATCTGTTGATCCACCGCCTTGCTGATGTGGGGATCCATGAGGTAGCCTTGAAATGGCTTGTCTCATTTCTCCAAGGTCAGGGACAGATGGTGGTGCTTGGGGAGAGGGTTTCTCCACAATGTCCTTTGGTGTATGGTGTCCCTCAGGGGGCAATCCTCTCCCTAATGTTATTTAATACCTTTATGCGCCCCCTTGTCCAGCTGATATGGAGTTTTGGGCTGAGTTGCCATCAATATGCAGATGACACCCAGCTGTATCTGTTGATGGGCGGGTGACCAGATGCTGCCCCAGACATTTTGGGTGAGGGTTAGGGTGCCAACTCCCAACTCTTGATGGTGTGCCTTTAATATCAACTCTGACTGTCAAGAATCTGAGTATGGTCTTAGATGTCTCCCTTTCAATGGATGCCCAGATCACAAATGTGGCTAGATTGGTGTTTCTCCATCTCCACCAGGTTAAGCAATTGGTACCCTTCCTGTCTCGTCCCAACCTGGCCACAGTTCCCATATGATCTGAGGCTGTTGGGGTTGTAAAACACACTTTTGTGTGTTATTTTGAGAGTATTCCACATTACCTTGTCATAAGAGGAGCAACCTCTGAATATTTCTTTATTTTGAGCATTTATATTATGACTTTCATTGGGGAATTTACAAACAGCAAGATGCAATTAACAGCTGAAACAGTAAAAAAAATAAAACTCTATTAAAAATAAGAGTAAGTTTCTGAAATGAAGCTCTTCCCTCCTGCCATGCCCTGACACTGCCCATTTCTCCCTTTGTACCTGTGGTGTCCACTGGTATAAAAATTCTGCTGCAGCACAACAGTATAATTAAACTGGCATGGATTCACAATGCTGGCATATCTTTGTGTTCCACTGCAGAAGATTTGGTAGCAGTCCTATCCCACCCAGCAGACATAATTTCAGAACATGATATAATTTTTAGCACCTTATTTACTGCCTTTGGACCCCCAGGAGTATTTGTATAAAGGTATTTATAAAAAAGAAAGGAAGCTTTTTAGCAAAGAACAGTTGTCCCAAACTGTCACTACTAAGCTGTTAGAGCTGCTGGGTATTTTCAAAATAAACACATACATGAAGGGACCACCTTATCTCAGCCAAGGTTCTGAGTTCCCCTTGCTAACTTGAATGTACAAACTAGTGTATAATTCTCTAAACTTACATAATATGTGTGTGTGTGGGGGGGTAGAAACTAAGCAATGTATAAAACACAGGGGGAAATGGCCCTTTTCTATTGGTTTATAGTCTAATTCAGACAAAACATGATAAAAATAATGCCAAACACTGAAGGAGAAACCCCAAGCATTCCTAGTTGTCATTCAGAGCAATCCTGAGCCACACCTGTGCCGCAGTAGCCAGCTGCCACATAACAATGGTGGCACTAGTCTATTCCCTAAGGGCATAAAATGCTCAGTAGCCAGCAATGTTGATGGGTTTGCAGTGTTTTCTATTCGTAACCTGGATAGCATCTATAGCAATTGCGTTGCAGTGGCCAGTAGTGGCATTGTGTGGAGGCAGTGGCACTATGATGGACAGGGCCACCAGAACCAATAAGGGGCCATGTGTCAAGGGGGTGGAGTTCAGTGTCCATCTTAGGCAGGGGCAGAGAGGGGTGGGCCACAGGAGTTCTGCTTGTTTTCTGGGGGCCCTCCATTTAAGGGGCCAACTCCTGTGAGCAGATCTGGGCACCTGATAGTGGGGAAGGGGTTCAAGCTGTCAATTGTTGAGGGCAATCCAGCACCACCCCTGCCAGTGGTGAAGCAGAAGAAGGGGCCACCAGGGTGGGCTCAGATGTGGGGGCAGGCAGCACTACCCTCAGGTCCCCACTACTCTCTTTGAAGGAGCAGAGGTGGTCTTGGTCTGGAATGATGGTCATTCCACTCAGTGCCCTCTCATTCCAGTCCCAGAATGCTTTTGCTGCTCCCACGGGCTGTCATTCCACTCTGGGGGCTGTCATACCAGTCTTGGAACACTGTTTCTATTTCTAGGGACTGTCATTCCACTCTGGGGGCTGTCATTCCAGTCCCAGAGTGGTCTATCTGGGCCCAGAGACCTTAATGGAGAATCCATTCCACATTTTCTTTGCAACGTTTTTTTGGGCTGTAATGTATTTCAATGGAGCCTATGCAAGTCAACTGCCATTCCTGGCTCCCATTATCTCCAATGGGCCTTCAAGCCTCTCTCATTGTTTCCAATGGGCAATCCTGTCATTTTTTTTCGTAGATCCTGTACAAATGGGGAACGGGATCTGGGTCTCCCAGATCTAGTCTCATGCTTGAACCACTGCACTAAGCTGGCTCATTTACCCAGACCAACCTCTGTCCCCTCCCCTCTTCACACAGCAGCCTGCAAGGTGAGGGAGGGAACCTGTTGTTAGGTCAGCTTTGGAGGTTAGGTCAGCCACTGGGCCCCTGCTATGTTTGGCATAGGACTTTGATCAGTGGGACCCACACAACCATCCACAGCTACCCAAGGTACATGAGAGCCAGGCCTGTAGCTATGGTGGGGCATTTAAGGGCTCTGCCCCCTTAATTAAAAGCCCTGCTCCAAATATAGCCATACCAGAAACCTTATTTTTGAGGAGAGATCCCCACTGCCTGGTGGCAGTCAGGGTGAGAGTGCCATGGCTTGCCCTTGCGTTTCCTTCTCCTTCCCTCTATGGAATTTGGGGAGCGGGGATCATGGGACCTGGGAAAAGACAGCTCAGAAGGCATTCAAATGCCTTTTGAGTCCCCTTCCACAGGGCAAGAAAGCTTATAAGGGCACTCAAGAGTGATACCGTCAATTCATCTCCAACAATCCTCCTTTCTGCTAGCCCACTCCTGCTGTATACCACCTAGGTCACCGTGCATCTTTCAAAAGCATTCCCATGAGCCTTTGGGAAACATGCAAATTAATTTGCGTGTTTCTCAAAGGCTCATAGGGATGCTTTTGAAAGATTCACCATGACCTAGGTGGTATACAGTAGGACTGGGCGAGCAGAAAGGGGGATGACTGGAGAATTGCTGAAGGTACCACTCTTGAGTGCCCTTCTAAGCTTTCTTTCCCTGTGGAAGGGAGCTCAAAATTTATTTATTTATTTTATTAAATTAGATTTGCTAGGCCACCCTTCCCTAGAAGCTCAGGGTGGCTTACAACAAAATAGTAACAATTAAACAGCATTAAAACCATTAAGAACAGATCGATAAATGAAAACAAGAAACATATACCAGGGCATTTAAATGCTCTCTGTGCTGGTGTTTTCCTAGGAACTGGTGCACTCAGAGTCTCCCCCTTAAAGACAGGTGTTCATTAATTTAATTAACTTTAACTGCCCCCCTTAAACATTTAAATGCCCCCCTGTACAAAAAAATTCCTTAGACATGTCTTAGGGAAGCCCTAAAGGGGAATGATAGATGGGCTGAGGAGGGAGTGGTGCAGGGAGGGTTTTGGAGCCTTCTGTCTGTCATGTAGTCTAAACCAATCAGATAGTGACACAGCTGTGGCGAAACACTGATTACATTGAACTGCAAACCATAGCGAGGTTTCAAGACTCCATTCGCTCCCTCCCTGGGGCCATGGGGCAGAGGACTGAGGATCCCTGCCATGGCATGTGTCTGAGTGGAATGGCATTGCAGGTGGAACTTGGAAGGGCCGGTGGGGTGCAATGCTCCACCTCAGGAGGAAGGCTGGAACCACACATGGAGCAGGTGGGGGGGCAGGGCTTGCCACAGCCACAAGTCTCCCTGTTGAATCTCCACCTGCAGGAAAGTGAAACAGAGAAACGGGCAGCCCTGGCAAGTGGCCGCACGTTCCATGGATACATTGGCCTGACAGCATCTGCAAATGCATCACTGGGGCCTGCAAGCAATGGAGCAGTGCTGGGGGCCTGCACCATTGTAAACGGCCCTTCTGCTGCTCAATGTTCCCTCTAAGCTGTGGAGTCTTGTGAGCAAAAATTCTACTTTGTGAGCTACTGGCCTTAAAGTTGTGAGCAAGCAATTTGTCTGCTGCATAAATTAGTTTGCTCTGGAGCCATCCTTCCTGAGCTAAGGCAAAAATGTGTGAGCCGGAGGCTTAAAAATTGTGAGCTAGCTCACACTAACTCAGCTTAGAGGGAACACTGCTGCTGATGTATCTTGGACATACACCAGCACAAGGGCCAGTTGGCTCCCAGTTTCAGCCCCTATCCCTTAGGATTGCTCTTTAAAGCTGCACCCAGGTCTGATGATAAATGCAAGAGCAATCCAAGGCAGTCCATTTGAACCACCATGAGAAGTTGATGAGCAGCCCTGTTTTTCTGTCACCCATGAGTTTGCTCCTGCTTTGCCTGTCTTGCCAGTTTCAGTTGGTAACAGATGAAAAAAGAAGGGGAATGAGGAAGCAAGGTAAAAGTAAAAGGAGTTTGTTATGCAGTGGTGTTGGCTTCATGCCTAACTACCTAGAGTCATATTTGGATGTGTACTGAAAGAATTTGTACTCAAGTTTTTCTATAACTGAATCCCCCCCCCCAATCCATTCATGGGATTAATGAATAGCCAATCTAAATATTCTTGTAGTATTTACATTATCTGGGGATTGCAGTCTTATAAAGAGAATGGATTCTGAGTTATTTTTACATTCAAACTCATAAAATGGATTTATAGGATATAAAATATTGGTGAACATCAAGAGCAAATACTAGAAAGAAAAATATTTTAAATGCAGCACAAACACTGGAGCTATCACAGCTACAAACATATGGGTATGATTACTGCAAGGGGTAAAAATATCCCATTGATCCCATGGGAATATAGAATGGGTTGAATAAAATGATTACTTGGTTTAAAGAAAATATAATAACCGTTTAAATGAAGAAAAACAACAATACAGAAGTCATCCTTTATGGCTACAATGGAGAACAACTTAGACATGGTAACAATGTAAGGAAAATTAAGGCTGGTTAAGTAGAAAGAGTCACTTCCAAGCTAGCAGCACGATCATTCTACTTGTTTGGACTGGCCTCAGATGTGATTAAGACTTAGCTTCGGTGAACCAACTTTGCTTGAGAAAAGTGAACCACAATGTATTGCAAAACAATAATCATAGCGTGTGTTTTTTTAAAAAAGCACAGCGATTCTTTAAAAGTGGGTCAGGAAGACCCACCCCTGTCTTACAAGAACCACTGTGTGGGTGGGCTGCCAATATCCTAGACAAGCTGTTGTAAGCATTGTAGTTTTCGTTGATATTTGATATTTCTTGGATACTTTGATGCTTTGAAAAAGAATATCAAGTAGGTAAAATACAGCAGCTGTAAATATGGTCATATTTTACTTCAAAACAGGAAACTTCTCTAAAATGAAAAATCTGGTTAAAAGGAAGTCAAGAGGTAAAAACTCTCAAAAATGCTTGGGGACTGCTCAAAACCTCAATACGAGAGACTCAGAATTCATACCACAGATCAGGAAAGGTAGTACAAAGTCCCAAGAGGTCACCAGCATGGCTAACAAGTAGGGTGAGGGAAGATATTAGATTGAAAAAGGCTTCCATCAAAAACTAAGAGGCTTACCCAAACAAGGCAAACAAAAAAACAAACTTGCACAAGGAAATGCAGCAGACAATTGGGGATGCAAAAAAGGATTTTGAGGAACATATCACTTAAAGTATCCATTTGTTGTTGTTCAGTCGCACAGTCGAATCCGACTCTTCGCGACCCCATGGACCAGATCCCGCCAGGCCTTCCTGTCTTCCACCATCCTCTGAAGTTGGCTCAATTTCATGTTTGTTACATCTATGACACTGTCTAACCATCTCATCCTTTGCCGTCCCCGTCTTCTTTGACCTTCAATCTTTCCCAGCATCAGGGTCTTCTCCAGTGAGTGCTCCCTTCTCATTTGGTGTCCAAAGGATTTGAGCTTCAGTTTCATTATCTGGCCTTCCAGGGAACAGTCAGGGTTGATTTCTTTTAGGATTGACTGATTTGATCTTCTTGCAGTCCAAGGGACTCTCAAGAGCCTTCTCCAGCACCATAGTTCAAAAGAATCTATTCTAAAGAATCTATTCTATTCTATTCTAAAGAATCTATTCTAAAGTATCTATACCAAAAATAAAATAAAAATTTTATACACATATCAGGAGCAGGAAACTGATTCGGTGTTTGACCACTGAATGCCAATGAAATTAAATGAGTACTAAAGGAGGATAAGGTGATTACTAAGAAGCTAAATGAAATCTTCTCGTCTTCACTGCTGAAGATATAAGGCAGATACTGATTCCTGAATAGATGTGTTCAGGAGGGGAGGATATGGAGTTTAGGCAAATAGTGATGAGAAGGGAGGAAGTTCTAGAACTTATAGACAAACTACAAACTAATAAATCAATGGGCCCAGATGGTATCCATCCTAGAGTTCTTAAAAGAACTCAAATGTGAAACTGCCAATCTTCTAACTAAGATATGCGACATGTCCCTAAGATCAGTCTCTGTACCAGAGGACTGGAGAGTGGCCAATGTAACTCACATTTTTTAAAAAAAGAATCCTTTTTAAAAAGGGTGTTTATTTGGATTTTCAAAAAGTCCCTCACCAAAGACTCCAGAACAAACTTCAGAGTCATAGGATAAGAGGACAAGTCCTCTTAAGGATTGGAAATTGGCTAAAAAATCAGGAAGCAGAGAGTAGGGATAACTGGTCAGTTCTTGCAATTGAGGGATGTGATCCCCTCAGGGATCTATACTGCTTTTCAACTTTTTCATAAGTGACCTGGAGTTAGGGTGAGTAGTGAAGTGGCCAAGTTTGCTAATGGCACCAATTTATTTTGGATGGTTAAGACAGTGATACATTGTGAAGAATTCCAAAAGGATCTCGCCAAACTAGGGGAATGGGCATTGAAATGGCAAGTGAGATTCAAAGTAAAACGACACATATTGGGACAAATAATCCCAACTTGACATATACACTGATTGGATCTGAGCAGACGGCAACAGACCAAAAAAGGGATCTTGGGGAAGTGGTGAATAGCTTGATGAAAAGGTTGACCCAATGCGTGACTACTGTGAAAAAGGCAAATTTCATACTGGCCATAATTAGATAAGGAACAGAGAATAAAACTGCTGCTATCATGTGCCTCTATAAATCTATGGTGAGACTGCACTTGGATAATTGTGTTTTGTTCTGGTTACCAGACCTTAGAAATGATATTATAGAGCTTGAAAGGGTGCAAAAAAGAGCAACCAAAATGATCAGGGGGCTAGACCAGCTGCTCTGTGAGGACTGGCTAAAATGCTTAGGGAGTTTAGCTTAGGGGAAAAGGCGAATAAGATGAGCCATGATGGTGGTCTGTAAAATTATTAGGGTTGCCAGGTCCAGGTTGGGAAATACCGGGAGATTCGGAGGGGGAAGCCTGAGGATGGCAGGGTTGGGGGCATAATGCCATAGAGTCCAGCTTCCGAAGTGGCCATTCTCTCCAGGTGAACTGATCTCTGTCACCTGGAGATCCGTTGTAATAGTGGGAGATCTCCAGCCATCACTTGGAGGTTGGCAACCCTAAAAATTATGTATCGGGTGGAGAAAGTGAACAGCAAAAAGCTCTTGTCCCTCTCCCATAATTCTAGAACCCGGGTCATCGGCTGAAGCTGCATGGTGGGAGATTCCAGACAGAAAAAAGGAAGCATTATTATTATTGTTGTTGTTGTTATAATTAATAATTGAATGTATAGCCCTCCCTCCCCTGTACACAGGGCTCAGAGCAGGGAACAAGATTTCTAAATATACAACATTTGCAATCAAGTTAAAACAATTAAAACACCTCAGACAATACAATAACAGTTTACAGATGGTGAATAAAAGTACATCAATTTATGTCTGTACTAGGGTTTGCAGGTCCCCTGGTTGCTCCAGCAGCGGGATTTGGGGGGCATTCTGGGGGTACGCGGGGGTGCCCCAAGCCCCACCTCAAGAGTGATCACCTGCCCATCAGCCACCCCTCTCGTTCTCCTCCTGCCAGATTTAAAGGGCTTCAGCTGATGGGTGGGGACCACATGGCCCACCGATCAGCTGGAGGGCTCTTTAAATCTAGCAGGAGGGAGGGAGAGGGGCGGTTGTGGGCTGCACACCTGGCTCACAAAAAGACCCCGTGGCTCTTTTTGTGAGCCGAGTGTGCCACCTGCAACTACCCCTCTCCCTCCTGTTAGATTTAAAGGGCCCTCCAGCTGATCGGCAGGCCATGTGATCCCTGCAAATCAGCTGAAGCCCTTTAAATCTGGCAGAAGGGGAAGGATTTCCGGATCCGGGCTCAACGACAGAGGGAGCATTTTGAGATCGCTCCTCTGTTCCTGAGACTTTCTAAGGTTATTTCACCACCTCAAACCTTCTCCTGTAGAGAGAGGTTTGGTAGGGGACGTTGCAGTAGATGACCCAAAGGGGTGGCGACCCCTTGGTCTAATACTGCTGACCCGAAGCAAGAAAGTCTATCCAGGAGCTCAGGCAAGACTGCGAAGCCGAGCCGAGCACAAGAGGAGCCGCAGTGAATCCACAGAGTCAGAAGAACTCTGAACCCAAGAAGCAGCAGAATAAGTAACGTTAATTAATATCAGATTAATTTCAGTGGTACCAAGGTCTAGGAGAGAGGGAATAGTGGAAGCCGAAGGATAATTAACCTGGTTTCAGAGTGAAGTGGTGACAGACCCCCGAAGCGGCTAATTTAAAGAAAAAGGAAAAAAGGGGAAGGGAAGGGTCCTTTTGAAAATTAAATGGTTAAGGGAATACTAAAAGCCGAAAATAGTAGTTAACATTCAAACTACCTGGGTTTTTCTTGTCGGTGACTGTCTCTTTTTGTTTGCCAAGGCTGCTGTAGCTTTAAACGGAGCGGTACAGTGACGAGGCATCGGAGGATCGGAGACGGAGACGCGGAGGAGTGACGTGGAAGCGACGACGGCCTGAAAGAGAAAGGAGTGGGTCGGAGGAGCACACAGTGGAGGCGGGCCCTTAGCAGAAGCTAACAAAGAGGACAGCAACAGAGAGACTGAAAGTGAAGCTGAAGTGGAGCGGGACGGAGAGAACAGAGACGTTTCCTTCAAAGTAACAGTAGAAGAACAAGCAAACATCCACTAAGAAAATTTAGAATAGACTAAGCGCTTAAGTGGTGGAAGATCAACGGAGAACAAATATATTAAAATAACTTAAAGAGTAAGAGAGAGATTTAAGAGGAGATAGAATAAGGGAAGGGAGATCAGAACAGAGACACCTAAAACAGATAAGGAGAAACACAAGGTGTAGAAAGTCATTACCAGGTGTACAATTTTCAAGGCTAATCTATGGTAAAAACACAAAATTAACAAAAGCACATAAATTTAAATAATTACAAAAAGTATATTTAAAATAAAGAAGCGCACAGAAGAGATAGAAGGGCATGAAAATAAATAAATAAATAAAAATCTAAAAAAACAAAACAAAACAAAAAAGGGGTGTCTATTAGTCTAGAGCACACAGATTAGTAATAGTAAAATTAAGAATAAGTAGATTAATCCCAAAATAATTAAATAAATAATTTTAGGGGGACTTTTTGCATATGGCCTCTGGATATAGTGGCAATAGGAAAGCATCACTGCCATCACCAGGTCAACTAGGAGGAGCAAGTCAATCTAAGCTAAGCAAGATGAACCTATCGCAGGGGGTGATGATGGAATTGAATAAAATGATACAAGAGAGTGTCACACAAGCAGTTTCCCAAGCGGTAAAAATAACGGTGGAAAATACCTTACCAACTCTGATAAAGAAAGTAATAGAGCCTATAAGGACAAAAATTGAGGAAATAACTACACAAATTAAAACAGAGACGGAAGTAATCAAGAAACAGATATTAGAAAATAATCAAGAAATCCAAAAAATGACCTCCACCCACGTAAGATTAAAGGAAAAATTAAGGGACCTAGGCTTAGATCTGCAAGAGATAAAAAGTAAAAATGAAAGAATGGAGGAAACCCTCATTAGTCTAGAAATGGACAAGGCTGCTCTAATATTAAGATGCCAAAATATCCCGGAAAATATAGAAAAGAATCTCAAGAAAGAACTGACCCAAAGTATAGCAGAGCAACTACAAATAGGAACGCAAGAAGAAATTGAAAACGAAATTGAGGTGCTTTATAGGAGAAATTCAGCCTTTGCAAGAAGGCACAAAAAGCCTAGGGAGGTACACATAAAGTTCTACAGGAAGGAAATGAAAGAAAAAATATTAAAAGCCTCTTATGAAAACAAGGTTAGAATACAAGGGGAGGAAATTTTGTTTCTAAAAGAAATTCCATGGAGAGTTAGGGAGAGAAGAGCATCCTACGCAACATTGACTAATCTACTTAAGGACAATGGAATCATGTTCAGGTGGTTGATCCCCGAGGGGGTGTTATTTACTTTTGATAGCAAGAGGCACAGGTTGGATTCTACATTTAAAGTTGCTCATTTCCTGGAAAAAAATGGTGAAGACCTGGGTATGCCAAAAGAGGACACAAAAGAGGAAAATAAAGAGGAAGAAGTTGATAGTGAGGAGGATACGCTCTAACAGGAGCACACCAATACGAAAGAGTCCACAAAAAGAAAGGAAAAAAGCAAGCCACCTAAGACAACTTATCATATGCTAACCAGGTTCAAATACAGGGATAGAGGGGAAAATAACAAAAAATGAGTATGGGGCAGAAAAAACTTAAACTCTTATCGGTAAATGTTAACGAACAAAAATGGAAACTTAATAGCAACATGAATTAAAACACATTTGAGTCCAGTAGTATCTTAAAGACCAACACAGTTTTCCAGTTATAAGAATCTGATGATGTATGCTTTGACTACTACTACTACAGACTAACATGGCTACCAACCTGACACTATCAACATGAAATAAAGTCTCTTGCCACAGCAGGAAAACAAAATGCCTGCATAAATCTCATAATACCAAGAGAAAACTCTATTGTTTTACCTCTCTAGTAGAATCACTGGTTATTCTAGAAGTGAACTGCTTCCACCAGAGTGTATTTGCATACGAAATCCCAGAATGATCTTCTGCCTATTATTAATTCACATCTGATCTCAGACAATAAAGTGAATGCTTGGATAACCACTATGTTCACTGAGTCCTCTTGATGCTGCATTTTATTAAGTGCATCAGGAACTTTAAAGCTGTTTTTGGAAGGCAGCACTTACAATAACAGAAATGTGTGAGGAAGGCAACTGTCTAGTTTCTTGCAATGAAAGACAATATTTACTCTCAAGAGTGGTCAAATGTCCTACTTCATGATACTGGTCTCCTACTTGTTTGAAAAGGTATGTGCTGCTGTCATAACCCTTCATCCACTGTTATAATGTGCAGAAGACTCGGGGAGGGGGGATAAAGAGAATAGGTACTAGGAGTTACTTTTGTCCATACAGAGCAATCCATAGTATAAAGTACTGAGACTGATGCATGTAGAAGTGATTTCAGCTCATACTTTATTATGTACAGGATAACTTGAGAGACTTAGTCTGGCCCGAGGCCGGCTTATATCCACACAGCAAACCACACCCCAAACACACAGCCACAACCATGATAGGCTATTTACAGTGTCCCCCAGTCCCATAGGTCCCTCCTTGGATCCTAGCTGTCCGATAGGTGCGCACTAGAATCCGTTTGGGCTATTGTCTTTGGAAGCGAAGCTTGGGCCCTTCACATGGCCACGTGTTCGGCGCTACCACATGCGCGGTCTCGCAGGGTACACAACACATAGTAAAATATATTTTATTGTTGCCATATGGGTTAACTTTTCATGCACAAGTAACAGGGGGAAATCCTTTGTCAAGGAGCCTAATATACTGTATTAAGTTAAATCTAATCCCTGGTTAAGTCTGGCTTTTTGTTAGCCAATTGGCCTCCATTATTGAGGTCCAGGTGGCACATTGCTTTGAACTGCTCAACCATAAGGTGAGCTCTGTCTCTTCCTGCCCTTTGTTTTTGATAATCTCAGAGACTGGCAAAACAGCCAGACACCTACTACCTGTTAGAACAAGCCTGAATGTACTTGGTCTATTGTTCAATTTTCCTTGATCATGTTGTACCCCAAGGCTAATTTCCCAGTCAAGTTTTCCTACAAGAATAGAGTCAAGGGTGCTTCTACAGCGTCTTTAGTCATACAGCTGGTAAAAGATATGCCCGCTGCATTCCATACTACACTCTTTGTCAAGCAGGAATCACTGCTGTTTGCTGTGGCTTTCCAGTAAGCAAGTAAACTATAAACATCTGCCTAGTACAGTGGTGGCGAACCTATGGCACGGGTGCCAGAGGTGACACTCAGAGCCCTCTCTGTGGGCACACGTGCCATCGCCCCAGCCAGGCCCAGACTATCATTAAAGTTTCGAATTCTCTGCCAAATAATTTTAAGTAAATGAAAGCATTTGGGATTGCTTTCCTTACTTTGGATCATCTTAAGTTAATGTATGAGTTGTTTTTTCTAAAGTAAAACCTCAGTATTCAGGTTAAATTGCCGTGTTGGCACTTTGCAATAAATAAGTGGGTTTTGGGTCGCAGTTTGGGCACTCGGTCTTTAAAAGGTTCACCATCACTGGCCTAGTACATTATCTAGGGGGAAGTATTAACACAGTAAAAATGCTTTGGGTTTTCTATATGTGTTTTTAATGTATTCTTTTTCTGTACATTAAGTAAATCTATGTGTTCTGGTCTGGGGGGATGTCACGGCTCAGGTGGGGTGTCACCTGACACTGCCACACTCTGGATTTAGGTTCCCTTGAGAAGGCCCAGAGTACCCACCCAAGACCTTCAGACCTCCCTTTAGGCCGAATAACAGGTGTGAGGACCAGGCAGAGTAAAACAAGGAAAAGGTTTATTTTATAGGAAGTCAAACAACAAGGTGCAGAATAAACACAGTAAGTGGGTGAAAATAAAATAAATCAAATGCCCTAACGCGTCTAAATTTACTTTCCGTAGCTCACTATCTCAGGTGGCCTTACACTACTCACCCTTCTCCCAGGATGAGGGTTTTTCCCCTGCAGCAGCCTTTCTCCTGGCTCTGCCCTCTGGAAGAAAGAACAGCTCTTCCTGCTGCCCCAGATCTTTTATTCCCAGCCCTCCTCTTTCCCATTGGTCCATTTTGGCTCCAAAACCTCCCAGGGGCTTCTGGGAGTTGTAGGCCCAGCCTCACCTACTGCTAGCCAGGCTCCTTGGGCCTAGTAGGCCTCTGGTGGCACAGCCCAGATCATGACAGGGGAATAAGCCCATGTTAATGTCTTTATTGTTTCCATCAGTTCACTGGTACTAAGAAAGGATATGATGGCTCTTTGGGGAATTGGGCAATTTGAAATTGGTAGTTGGGTGAGTTCTAACCCTGCTGGTTAGACCTCCAAACATGTTTAATGCTTTTCTGCACAGAACCGTTGAGTTGATCTGATTCTCCCCAAGCTATAGATACTAGATTCTAGCTGTACTGAAAGACAACCCCACCCCAAGTCATAGTCTGATTGGAGTGTGTGGAGAAGCCACAGCCTGCTCAAAGCCAACACCCCACCAACTGTGGGACTTGGTTTGCTCTGGACAGGAATGTTGGTGCTATGAGACAAATTCCATATCCATGGTTAGATTGTTGGATGCAGTGAAGTCCCGTCTTCAGACTGCGGTGGCTCAAGTCGTTAAGACACTGAACTGCAGGCTGGAAGGTTGGTAGTTCAGCAGTTCGAGACCCAAGTGCCTCATGACAAAGTGAGCTCCCGTCTCTGGTTCCAGCTCCTGCCAACCTAGCAGTTCGAAAGCAAGAATTTGCAAGTAGATAAACAGGTACCCCTTCAGTGGGAAGGCAACAGCATTCTGTGCGCCTTGACTTTTAGTCATGCCGGCCACGTGACCACGGAAACATCTTTGGACAGCGCTGGCTCTTCGGCTCGGAAACGGAGATGAGCACCGCAACCCTAGAGTCGTATGTGACTGGCTTTCGAGCAAGGGAAAACTTTACCTTTACTATGAGTACATGTACCAGGTTTCAGTTTTCTAAGTGGACAGATTTAGATGCTCCTCGTGTCTAGGGACAGACTTACAAATGTCTTCTTTTCAGAGAGTACATATGCTTCTCATTTCAGTATTCTAGTTGATAAGGGAACAGATTAACCATTTATGGCATACTTTGAGTCCCCTATCTTGGGGGAAGCATACAGAAATGTCAATTTCCCCAAATTTTCTAGTAATTGAGGAACTCTGGATGTTGTGGATACCAAACTGTATGATTTTAGCCAATCAGAAAGTCCCCTAATAATTTATATAGCCCTTTGAGAATATAAGAATCTGTACATATATAACATGATGAAGTGGGTGGGGAGAGATCCAAAACACTAATGCATGGGAAAATGAGATCTCAGTGGAACCAGCACATGCTGGACAGCCTATACATTCCTAAGTTTAATATTGTGGTAGACATATCCTCAGTTCCTCCAGACAGAATCAAACCAGGAGCAGGATCTAGCAGATTATAGAAGTAATGGTCAAAGCATATAGCCCAATGCTCTGTATTCTGAGGGTCATTTCTCACGAATAAATTTAGATGTTTTAGATGTTTTAATAATTTTGAGATGTTTCAGTATACATTGTATAAATGCAGCAAATGTGTGATTTAAACATGACTGTCATACAGGTACATTTATCGGAGAGCCACTAGTGACTGCAATGTATATTTCATGGCATACCCAGCTTTAACTTTGCATAACATCGTGTGAAATCACTTTGAATGGCAGAAGCTCTCCCAGGTCTTTTACAGAAATCCCTCTCCCCACTACTCAATATTCTTAAGAGCCAGTTTGGTGTAGTGGTTAAGAGTGGTGCCTGTTGTGGGGAGAGGAAGGGAAGGTGATTGTAAGCCACTCTGAGACTCCGAATGAAGAGTGGGGTATAAATCCAACTCTTCTTTTTTGTCCAAAGTGCTTTAACTGTCATAATCTGGACGCCTGTAAAACGGTGATTAGTTCAGAAAATCTGTATTACTTCAATTGCTGCCAAGTTTATTAAGCAGGCTGTTTTCACTACTGTGGAAACTTATTTGTTGTCTCCATTTCCCTTTCTTTTTACTAGCTTCTATTACCCCCATTCAGAAGTTTGAGCATAAGGAATTGGTTTGTTTCCTTTTTGGCAACAAAGCCCAGCCTTGTTCTCTCTATTCAAAGCTATAGTTTTGTTTCCAATCTCCATTACAGGCTTTCATATAAGGAAGGTAATGCATTTTCAAAAGAAAAGGCTTGGCTACCATATTTTGACAGTTTGGCTTTGATTGATGTATACTTAAACTTAAAAAAAAAGATTTGAAAATTCAATCGTGGCGTTTTCACTAGGGGGGAAATCATTCTGCTTTTACCTGTAGAAGGAGAATTAATTTGTCCTTCACATTCCATTGTAAAAACAAACAATTGGATTAAGAATTCTACTATTATAAGCAGTACATAGCTAGCAGTGGGGGGGGGGAATAACCTCTGAAACTGGAGAAGCTTTGATGTTACCTCTGAATGAGAGGCAGGATTTTTTTAAAAGAGTGAGTCACTTGAATTCTGTGCATACCCCCTTCGCAAGAGCAGGAAATGTGGGTATTCATTGTGCATATAAACCCCTCAGGAAGCAAGGTTCCAATATATTTAAATATCAGCCCCCTCTTTCACCTTCTCCCTCATCTGCAAATTTTGAATTATGTACTTAAGAACTATTTAGTATGCTTGCAGCAAAAAATGATTCCCCCCCCCCCAGTTACTGGGACTTCCTTGAATACAAAGAAGCAGTTATCCTAAAAGCACAGAACAGACAGAGCTATGCAATAGGAGGAGCAGACAAGATGTCAGGGTCAGTTAATTTAGTATAGAGCAGACACTCCTGGCTCTGTGGGAGCAGCGGGAATACTGAAGGCTGTTATTAGGTGACAGGTATTTAGAAGGAAAAAGATACTTTCATGGCCTTTTGTTGATATTGGGGAACAACTCAAGAGTTCACAAACAAAACAAAGACAATTTTGTGAAACAAACCAGATATCATCAGCAAAGGAGTTTATAAATCCTCCTAACCTTGTTTGGTTATAATCTGAGGAAGGAATGCTCCATTGTAGTCATTGTGTCTGAAGTTTTTGCCAAAGAATGGAACAGGGTTGGAAATCTATCCCAGCAAAACAAAACTGGTGACAGCCAAATGAGGGAGCATGCGGGCCTTGCTTATAAGGTTGCCAACTCTAGGTTGGGTAATTCCTGGATATTTGGGGGTGGAGCCCACGGTGGATAGGGCTTGGGAATAAGAGGTACCTAATGCTACCGTCTACCCTCCAAAGCAGCCATTGTCTCCAGGGGAGCTGATCTCTGTAATCTGAAGACCAGTTGTAATTCCATGAGTTCTCCACGCCCCACTTGTAAGTGGACCAACCTACTTGCTTACCTCTGCACTACTGCAGCCATGGCAAGAACGTGGACAAAATTCAGTAAAAAAGCACATCTCCCTTAAAATGATGCTACCACAAGAGTGCCTTTTCCATGTAAAATGCTTTCACCCTTCCTCACCTCCTAGTTTCACTTTTCAAGCACAGTTTGACTTGAAAACCAGTAAAAACAGACTTTGGTGGCTGGATCAGTCCTGTCTGAATGAAACATCCCATGAGAAAGTTATACAGTGGGTATTTCCACACTGGTTGTCTCTTGTTCAATACTGTTGGGAAGTGGCATATGTTTTTATTTACTTCTTAAGATATTTATATGCCCCACCTTTTCCCAGGATAGTCAGGTATGTATCAACAACAAATGGAATAAAATAATGATCTATTAAACACACCATTAAGCAGATAAATCAGAATTCACATCTACAACCTTCAGGCTGTCCCACAAGGTCTCTTAAATAGCTCTGCTTTCTAGTCTCACTGGAAACAGATCGATGCTTGCCTGATTCCTTCTGGGAGCCTGTTGCACAGCAGTGAAGCAACAACAGAAAAGGTCCAGGGCTGGACTTTAATTGATAGTATTCTTGAAACAAGGGGACTAATGGGAGACCCTGTTGTGAGGAGTGTAATTGCTGCACAGGTTCATATCAGGAGAGACAGTTCTTCAAGCCAACGAGCCCCAAATCATACAGCGCTCAGAAGGTGTGTACCAGTTCTTTAAACTGGACTGCAGTTTAAAGCCAGCGAGGAGACACCAGCACAGGTGTAATGTGATATATCAATACCTCAGTATTCAATAAGCTACTATTCTAGGGAATGGCATCTTTTTTGAGTCTTCATCCAACTCATACTGAACTTCAAAAACAGTATTCCCGCACCTGAATTAACCCTTGTTAAATAAGCATAATGTAGGATTTATCATAGGCATTTTATGTACGAACAGTGTAGTATACTGTTGAATACCTGCAAGTGGAGATTGTCACCAGTCACCAGAAAACACTGACAATGTCTGCATTCAGGCATCAGGATAATGTAGCTCATAAACCACAATTTGATCAAATACTGGCTGGTAGGGATGTCCAAATACAAAAAAAGCTAAGAAACCTGGTTTGTTGGTGGGCATCTAGTGCCAACTAAGATTCATACCTGTTTTGTTAAACAGAATTTCTACTAATTCTGATCATTCATTCTGACATATGAACTGACAAACTACAATTCACTGAGTAGGTACCATTCCTTGTGACCGAAATAGAATCAGAAATCTAAATCCAGCATTACAGCAACTTGCACGTAGAGACAAAGAACTAGTATAATAACCAGTGTAAAGAAACAGAAGAGAACAACAAAAAAGGAAGAATGAGAGATCTGTTCTACAAGAGCCAATAAATCAAATAGAAATTTAAAGCATGGTTAGGAATGCTGAAAGATCAAGACAAAAATAGATTAACTGAACAAGACAAAATAAAAAAAGATGGGAACAATACACTGAAGAACTATACAGAAGAGATGAAAAGATGACAGATTCCTTTCAAGAAGAATCTTTTCAAGAAGAACCTGCAATTTTAGAAAGTGAAGTGAAAGCTGCACTCAAAGCAAGTGGGAGAAACAAATCACCAGGACTAGATGGGATATCAACAGAAATGGAGTCCATTAAAATCTTAATAAGAATGCACCAACAAATATGGACAACAAAACAATAGCCCACAAACTGGAAGTGCTCGATCTAAGACTGCTGCAACTATTGGACCATCACAGTAATTTTTCATACAACTAAAGTGACACTCAAAATCTTACAACAAAGATTGTTACCATATATGGAACAAGAAATGACAAATATTCAAGCTGGATTCAGAAAAGGAAGAAGCACTAGAGATCATATTGCAAATTTATGTTGGTTACTGGAGATGTTAAAGACTGCCCCGATGTTGCCTCCTGGCTCATTCGACCAGGATGGAGCCACCACTGAAAAGGCCCTGGTAGTTGCAAGCCCGGCATCTTTTGGGCCCGGGAGGGTCAATCGATTTTGTGACCCCAACTGTAGTGCTCTCTGGGATAAACATGGGGAAAGGCGGTTCCTCAGGTATGTCAGACCCTGGCCATAAAGGGCTTTAAAGGTAAGAACCAGTACCTTGAAGTGAATTCGGTATGCGATTGGCAGCCAGTGCAGTGACTTTAGCACAGGCTGGATGTGTTCCCACCTGGGGAGACCCATCAGAAGCCTGGCCGCAGCATTGTGACAAGGGCATGTAGAGAGCATTACAGTAGTTTAGTCTTGAGGTGACCATTGCGTGGATCATTGTTGCCAGGTCATCGTGGTCGAGGAATGGAACCAATTGCCTAATCAGCCAAAGATGGTAGAAAGCTCACTTGGCAGTGGCTGCTACCTGGGCCTCCATTGATAAGGAAGCATCCAGGAGCACTCCCAAGCTCCTCACCAATGGCGCTGGCACCAAAGGCGCCCCATCAAAGGTTGGGAGTGGGATCCCCATCCCTGCACCGCCCCGACCCAGGCACAGGACCTCTGTCTTCATCGGATTCAGTTTCAGCTGACTCAGCCTAAGGTGTCTGTAATGCCTGGTCCAGGTCTTCTGGTCTGGAGCCGGATCAGCCACTCAACATCAGATAGAGCTGGGTGTCATCAGCGTACTGGTGACAACCCAGCCCATGCCTCTGGGCAATCTGGGCAAGGGAGCACATGTAGATGTTAAACAACATCAGGGAAAGTACAGCCCCTTGAGGCACGCCACATTCCAGTGGGTGCCTCTTGGACTGCTGTTTCCCTAGTGCCACTCTTTGTCCCCGACCATGGAGAAAGGAAGCGAGCCATTGCAGGGCAAGCCCCTGAATTCCAATGTCGGCGAGGCTGTGCCCAGGATGAAAGCCGGACTAGAAGGGATCTAAGATGGAAGCATCATTCAAAAAGCTCTGTAGCTGAACCACCACTGCCCTCTCTATCAATTTGCCCAAATAGGGCAAATTGGAAACTGGCCGATAGTTGGCCAATTCAGCTGGATCCAGAGATGTTTTTTTTCAGGAGAGGGCAGACCACTGCCTCCTTGAGCACCCCAGGGAACTGACCT
>NW_015160844.1:830413-837400 GCF_001447785.1 Gekko japonicus | reverse complement strand
CTTCAGACCACTAGTGGAGCAGACAATTAACAGATACCAGCAGTGAGCTGTAACATCCAATGCTGCCGAGTCCCCTAAAACTCAACCTATCCTACCACCTAATTTAGTCCTCTAATTGATTGCCAATAATAATCGAATTGTCTGGCCAGTGAATTTAAATAAAGGCCAAGCAAAAGTTTCCAAATAAATCCTATCAATATATTAATCAATAATAGCAATCACTGTAATTAGTGAAGGAGGAGGAGGAGATTGGATTAATACCCTGCCTTTCACTACCCGAAGGAGTCTCAGAGCGGCTTACAATCCCTTCCCCTTCCCCTCCCCACAACAGACACCTTGTGAGATAGGTGGGGCTGAGAGAGCTCTTTCGAGGTCTGCCCTTGAGAGAGCAGCTCTGAAAGAATTTATGACTGACCCAAGGTCACATCAGCAGCTGCATGTGGAGGAGTGGGGAATCAAACCTGGTTCTCCCAAATTAGAGTCCATGCTATTAACCACTACATCAAAGTGGCACAGGGGTGGGATTTAAACACTTAGCTTATTTAAATGAGTCCAAGCTTTCAGGGCCAGATGAATCACATCCAAAGGTACTAAAGGAACTTGCTGTTGGAATTTCAGAACCTCAGTCCATCATTTTTTCGTATTCTTAGAGAATAAATGAGATACCAGAAGATTGGAGGTGGGCAAATGTTATTCCCATCTTTGATTTGGATGAAGGTGGAGTGAAAATTGGTGGAAGGAACATTAATAATTTGAGCTATGCAGATGACACCACATTACTGGCAGAAAATAGTGAAGACTTGAAACAATTAAAGCTGAAGATCAAGAAGATAAAAGTAATGGGTACTGAGGAATTAAACAACTTTAAGATTGATGATGAAGAAAGATTTTCTATTCCTTTGCTCCATCATCATCCAAAAGGGAGACTGCAGCCAAAAAAAATCAGAAGGAGATTGAGATTGGGAAAGGCAGCTGTGACAGACTGCACTTTTCAAAGCTTAGAAATGCTGTGTAAACAGATAAACAGATGAAGGAGTGTGTGAAGGGTTAATTCTTCACAGAGCTAGAGAGCCTTGAGTGACAGGCTGTTCCAAAAGAGCTGATTGGTTAGCATCAGCTGAGCAGAGAAAGACTTCTGAACTGGATGTTGAGGAGAGTTCAGTCTGATTTCAGCCCTAGTTGAGAAGAGTTGAGTACTAATCGTTTTAGAATTCAGCCGTGACTGAGAGCAGTTTAACACAAACAGGAGAAATAGGGAAAGTTGGCAAGGATGAGTGGATAGTTAGACAGAGACCCCCATTCTGGTCAAAGAAAGGGGACAGATCTTCTAGTGAGAGGAGAATTTCCCTAAAGATCACTAGAGCAGCTCAATAACAGAAGGGAAAGAAAAACGGAGGGAAAACCTTGCCTTTTGAGGAAGGGAAGTGGATGGGGGCCTTCATAGCAGCCATAAAGGACCTAGGAAAAATCCTTCAGTGTAAGGATATGTGACTGGCAACCAAGATCAAGGTAATTCAAGGTGTGAAAGTTGGAGAATGAAGAAATGTGGTGTTGAAGGAGAGTTTTATGGATCCTGTCAACCGCCAAAAATACAAATCAGCGAGTTCTAGATCAACTCAAGCCTGAACTCTCACTAGAAGCTAAAATGAACAAACTGAGGCAATTGTACTTTGGTCACATTATGAGAAAACAAGACTCACTGAAAGAGACAATACTGCTAGGAAAAGTTGAAGGCAGCAGGAAAAGAGGAAGACCCAACCTGGGATGGATTGACTCAATGATGGAAGCCTCAGTTTGCAAAACCTGAGCAAGGCTGTTAAAGATAGGACATTTGGGAAGTAATTAATTCATGGGGTTGCCATAAGTCGGAAGCAACTTGATGGCACTTAACATACACACTGCTCCTTGGTGCTGGCTGGTGCTAATACAGACATTAGTATAGTTGAACAGGGACTTACAAGCTGGCTTTTGTTGCTTATGCTTGGCAGGGTTGCCAGAGTTCATTGCACAAACCACAGCTCTAACATACCATGGTTTATCACGATATCCGAGGACAGCCTCTTCTTCCACTGGTATGTGTAAACATTCACCCAAAAAAGCTATAAAAACTATTTATTTTAGAGTTTATTAATTACATTCTGCTAGACGTGGTGAACTGAAAAAGATGTAAACCAAATTTAAGAGCAAATTGTTGTCATGGAAAGTTCCAGAATTTCTTCAGAATTCTGCATCTTGAGTCCATTTTTGTAAGCTAGTTTGAGGTAGCTGAGCTCTATCATCCATTTGAATATATGCTTGGTAAAATGAAATAGGTAGTTACTTTAAATGTTCTTTCTTCTCTTTTATGGTCATATAATAAAGACTCAATGTTGATAGACATTTTGCCTCAGCTCTGAAACATTGGGACCATTTTCAGTACAGCAGTAATGAAAAAGAGTGACAGCTTGCTGAGTGCTGAAACAGACTCTTTATGGATTTTCCAGGGGTTACTGCCATTGGCATAAACATTACAAGAGTTCTCTGTGCCTGCAAATAATGATTGTCTATCAGCCCAGCCAAGTGACCCAGACAGTGCTAGCAGAATCTCACATATTAGATTCACAGCACAGATACACAGAACAAATGCGAGACACAGATCATAATAAAAAATGATGCCTAAAAAGTCTTTACTGGTGAAAAGCATTTTACTTTACTCTTGATACACTCTTAGACATCCGTAAAAAGAACACTAAGAGATTAAAGCCAGATGAGCTAAAACTTGACCCCTTGCCAAAAAATGAGCCCAATGAGATTCTACTGCCATAAACTGCATTATTCTTTCACACTTTTCTCGGGTATCTTAACTGTGTAATCCTAAAAATGCTTTCCTGGGAGTGAGCCCCATTGTATAGACCTAAGTAGATATGTTTAGGATTGCACTGTTAATTTTGCTGAGTTTTATAAATTATATTCGAAAATCTAGTCCAAAATCTAGATTGTGAAACTCACAAAAATTTTGAACCTCTTCTAAGTGCTGCAAAAAGCTTCACTATTTGGATCTGGCTTTTGGCAGCTGGGTTTAAGCTTTTCAGTGGGAGTCAATTTCTAGTGTAGGCTTTACTCCTTATGTTGGATCTTTATATTGTAACCTGCCCTGAACTTTAGGGATGGGGTAATCCAGGTAAGGCTGACAACTGGCCAAGGTTGCTGTATCTTGAAGAACTGCATGAAAAAAATTTTTTACCCTATTTCTGCCTGTCCAGCTATTCTAAACACAGAAGGCTTTCAGGGGTGCTGGAGAAGAAAGCTGGTGATCCTACGGAGAAATCCAAATACGTGCATACAGACACATGTGCGTGCACACACACACTAAAATGAACAGATGTTCATCTATTATGTATCTCTGGGGAAACTAGAAGGACCCACCACCACTGCCTTCTGTAGAATTGTCTCTGTTTTTGTTCTCTTATTAGAGAAGGGCTATTGACAGATCTCAGAAGCTAAGCAGGGTCGACCCTGGCTAGTAAATGGACAGGAGACATCTATGAATACCAGGGTCATGATGTGGCAGAAAGGCAATGGCAAACCATCTCTGAACTTCTCTTGCCTTGAAAAACCCATCAAGTCACAGCTGACTTATGGCACTTTCCACCACCACGTGTGTTATGTCCGCTGACCGCCACCAGGGGCCAGCGAATACCCCAGAGCTTGACTCTGCCAGAACAATGGGAACTAGGCTCCTAGTTTCTCCACGGAGGGACCAATGGGACCATGGCGGGAGATTCAAACCCACCAACAGGACCTAGGGGGGTGTCCCCAAATGTGTATATAGTTGGCCAGGAGGCCGTTAGTCTTTGTCTTTGTTGTGTCCAGTAAACCATGCTGATCACTACATCGGTCTCAGTGGTTTCTACATGCGTTTAACCCACTACACTTCAACGTGAATCATCACTGGTTGAACTTAATGTTCCGTGGGGTGGAGTAATGGTGGGGTGGCTATCTAGAGTTTAAAGGGAGGCAGGTCAGAGCCAACAAACGCCCAGACCTGTCTAGTGTTCATTTCATGGCAAAGCTAGATTTTCATAGTGGATGTGAAATGTCTCTGACCTAAGAAGGTAAGGCTGGCAACATTTCTGGGACTGAACTGGAGATCCTGGTTCACAGCTCACTCTCTTACACTGATCAGCCATGACTTCACGTCCATACTGCAGATGGGAGGCCTGTGTGAGGCTGAGATTCTGTGACCTTAGGCAAGCCACTCTCTCTGCCTTAGCCCCCCATCGGTAATACGTGGATAATACAGGAACCTACATTACAGGGATGTTGTGATGATGTACATAAAGTTCCCTGAGTGCAAAGGAACAGTGTGATGCCAGTACTAAATGCTGTTATTTATCAGTGGAAACTCAACGTGCAAAAGTGCTGAGACAATGCACTGAACTTGGATGCTGTAGGAAAACCTATGCAAAATAGATTCTCTTACCAGCTGTTTCTCTGAGATTTCATTATTTGCAGACCAGTGGACCACAAAGGAAAACACTGCTTCTCAGAATGACCCATTTACTTCATGCCTGTACTTTTCTTACTTAGTGGACTGCCTTGCTTTTGCCAAATAGAGTCAAAGTCACCACTGTAAATCTAGAGTTTCCCCCCCCCCGCATGTTTCTTGGAAAGCACCACTCGATCCCATGTTAAAAAAAAAAAACCAAACAGAGAAGGTTTGCTTGGGTTCTATTTAAGGCAAATCATCAGTGGCAGTTCCAATAACAAACCCAAGGCCAATATTGATGCCTGTTACAAGACTGGGGCTACTGTGCATAAAAAAGGAGGTCAACACAGTGCTTCAGTAAATATATCACCTAATATAGCTTTTTACAAACCCATGTTGTGTGTACTTCCCTTTCCAAGTAAAATGAAGGCAGGCAGTAATGAATGAATGGAGAACTCTAAGCCAGTATTGCTAGGTACAACTGTGGCTTGGTATTGACTAAAGAAGAATATTCAATATGAAAAACAAGGAATCAAAATTACACAAAGAACAGATATAAATTATAATGTCTACTGGCATCCGATTAAAATTTTTGAAAAATATTTAGTGCTAGAACACAGGCTTTCAATAGAAGACGTCAGGCTTGGTCCCTGTGTTTCCATGCAAAGGAGCTGGCGTCACTGAAGAGATAGTCCTGAACTAGATGGATCAATGGGATGAGACAGTACAAGGCAGATCTTCAGATCCTTATTTACAACTATGTGGTGGTGGAAAGTACCATCATGTCACAGCTGATTATGGGCACCCTTTAGGGTTTCAAAGCTAGATACGTTCAGAGGTGGATTGCCATTGCCTGCCTCTGCACTGTGGTCCTGGGCTTCCGTGGTGGTCTCCCATCCAAGTACTAACCAGGCCTGACCCTGCTTAAGCTTCCAAGATCTGACAAGATTGGCCTAGCCTGGGCCGTCCAGGTCAGGAACTATTTACAAGTATCATTGCTATTAAAACTTTCAGAGTGTAACTTTTCTATTCCCTGTTTTTAATAGAATCAACAAAAGGACCATTTGGCCTACATCTGCCTTAATCCAGAATTACAGGTGTATCAGTAGACTGGAAAGACTGGTCCAGAAGGGATTCTAAGATTCTAAGGGTGGGGGACATGCTGCTGTCTTCATAAGAACATAAGAGAAGCCAATATTGGATCAAGCAAGTGGCCCATCCAGTCCAACACTCTGTCACACAGTGGCCAAATATACCAGGTGCCATCAGGAAGTCCACCAGTGCGGTCAGGACACCAGAAGCCCATCAGTCTTTCATCATCAGGATCAATGTTATTCCTGAGGTTTACATGCACTTACCTCTAGGGATGGGCACAAACTGCACTTTTGTGCACGAACCAATATGCCGGTTTGTGAACTGAACCATTTTGCATCAATTTGTGAGCCATTTAAAGCTTAAACCTTTGCTTTCTGCTCCCCACGAAAAATGGTGGGGAGCAGAAAGCAGTGGTTTAAATGGCTCCGAGCCTGCTTTCTGCTCTTCACAAACTGCCACAAACTGCATCAAAATTCATTGAGGTTTGTGACAGTTCTTCAGTTCGTGAACATTGCTTTGCAAACAACAAACTGGCCAGAGTTCATTATGAGCTTTAGCTTGTGAGCGGGTCCATGCCCATCTCTACTCACTTCAGCTCCTGGATTGGGCTAAATGGAGTGAGAACAAAAGTCGCATTTCATGAATCCTCTTCTAGCTCTTCTGTGATAATCAAATAGTTTGTAAATTAATTGTTCCCAGGCCCCTTGTTACTCTTTGCTGATCGTTATATGGAGATAAGGGAAATAAACATTGGCTGTTTCCACAAGGAGACATTGCCCACCCACCCACCCCTTGAATGAAACATGTACACAAATCATGGGTTAAACTGGTATACATAAGCTGATCTGCCTCTATTATATCAAATTAAGCACGGGTTACCTTATACCTGCAATGTGGGCTTCCTCAGGGCAAACCCACCCCTGCTCAGAGCCAGCTTCAGAATCCTTCCGTACCCCCCTCGTCATGGCCCACATATTATATGCGTAGAGGGGATGTGGGAGCACCCCTTGCCCGCAACTGCTAAGCCTTAAGGCTTAACGTGCTCCCCCATCCCTGAAGAGGCCCCAGTCCGGGCTTCCTGGACTGCTAAGCCACTAGGTGCCCAGTCTGAGGATCCCTCCTAACGCCAATATCTAGGGGTGCTTGCCAACACAAATAAGCCCCCCCCCTCAACCCGTGCTTTTCCCGTTTACCCAGAATGGGCCCAACCAAGTTACCAGGCCTATTTATGCCCTGTCCCCCTGGACCATGTGAAGCAGGCGAAAAAAGGATCCTTCCCGGCCAATTTGAGAGAGCCCAAAAAATTCCTGCATAGCCCCAGAGCCGGCGACTGGCTAATCCCACATGGTCCAACACAGAGGGCGGGTGGGTGGGGAGCTCTTCCTTGGCTGGAATGGCCGCTACCTTGCTGCGATCACCTATTC
>NW_015160844.1:816957-830339 GCF_001447785.1 Gekko japonicus | reverse complement strand
CTTTCCCTTTTTAAGCCAGAGCAAAGAAAAACCTCTTTTGCTCCAACTTAAAGGGGAAATGGCAGGGCCTCTGCAGGCAGGGCATCTGTGTGAAAGTTGTCTGCAGGCAATGGGGGGGGGGGGGATGCTTAGAGCCACCTAAAAAATTGCAGTAATAAGCTCTGGCATTCTCTTCTCCCCTTTTATACCTTACATAAGGCTTCTTCTTTTTTTGCCCTTTAGCAACTGTTCTACAGCTCAGCTGTTGGGGGAGGAGGGGATTGCCAGGCTTCAGGAGGTCCAGTAAGGTTTTCTTCAAGTTAGCATTTTTGTGATACAGATGAAGAAAATGGGGTGTGAATGGCATCCCCAAGCACTGCCATCCAGCTGGCTGCTGCTTACAAAGCAGGAAAGTCTCTCCCCCCTGGTGCACATACCCATTCAACCAAACTCTACTATCATCCCTTTAAGCGATTTAAAAACAACTTGTTTTAGATTGGATTGCGTTATCTGCCACTAAGCTATCACTGACTGAGTTAAGAGCTTGCTTTACTGTTAGAAAAAACAAGGTGCCTAACAGGACTTTTTTCCAATTTAATTTAGTAAAAAGTTATCTCTTGTCTTGGATTCAGCTCATTTGGCCATGATGATCTGTGGCCTTGCGTCTGGACTGCTGTAACATGCTGTATCTAGGACTGCCCTTGAAGACAACATGTAAACTGAAATTGGGTCAAAATGTAGTGGCCTGTTTGTTATTCTGAGATCACTGCACTGGCTGCCTGTTTGTTTCCAGGCTGTTCAAACTGCTGTTACATGTTCTTGAGCTTTTATCAGCTATCCTTGGAAACAGTCTTCTTGAGAAGGTCAGGTTAAGTACATGGGCTGTTGGTTTTTAGATTATATAAGGTGGAGTTATTCAGGAGAGCTTTTGAAGGTGGCTAGAGGAAATGATGGTTGATTTTGCTGGGTTGTTCTTTGTTTTGATATATATGATTGTTGAGATGTTAAATTGTTGTTGTAAGCCTCTTTGGGTCCTGTTTGGTAGAAAGGCAGGGTAGAAGAGCTTTAAAGAAATAAAGAGGCTCAAAGTAGGTATGAATTGGCTTTTTAGTTTGGAGGTTTTCTTAGATGATTTCTTAGTAAGGTAAAGCTACCAGGAAAAGTTTTTCGGAACTGGACAGAAATATGCACGGGGGGTGTGTGTGTGACCCTCCTTATCTTTCCTATGCAGAGGTCATTTTGGGGGGGATCGCAGGGAATCGCAGTTCCCTCGGGTGAGGTATGGGGGGCGGGGCACATGATGAAGCCCCGCCCCCTGCTTCCAGCCACCCCGCTTCCGGCCCTCATTGAGCCAGGAGGAGGCAGGAGAAGAGGGAGGAGAAGAGGGAGGGTAAGTTGCTTCCTCCCTGCCTCTCCCCACCCCTGCCTGCCTGGGGCCAGGGAGGGCCTTCGCGGCCGGCCTTGCAGGTCCACCGCTGGACCGCTCATGGGGCTCGGCAGTGGAGCTGCAAGGCCGGCGGCAGCCGGGACCGTTGGGGCAGGGTGTGTGGCCTTATGACACACTTCCAGTGATGTCAGGGTGTGTGGAATATGCTAATGAGTTATGCTAATGAGTTCCCCTAGCTCTTTTTCTACGAAACGACCCCTGCCTATGACTACTGTTATCAAAATACTGTTAGTTTTGTAGAGTTTTCAGTGTAGCATATTTGGCCATAAGAGTAAGATACGATCTTCCTCACAGGTTTAGTGAAGATAGCAGGTCAGGTAGAAGAGCCATTCACTGTCCCAGTGTCTGTAGTCTAACAGAGTGTGCAGCACATGTTCAGCCACTGAAGAAAATGAGAGACAGGCTGCAGTGAGTTGCTCATTAGCAGCTGCTGTGATTGAACACCAATAGCTGCTCAACTGACTTGTTGGGAAACACTGGTGCATTCCTCATTTTTTGCCTCCGTCTTCACTGTGGAAGATATTTATTTATTTTATTTATTATTTGATTTATATACCGCCCTAACCCCCCCATGGGGTCTCTGGGCGGTTTACAATTAGTTGTGCTAATCACCAATTTACAATCCTGACTATGGCCACAATTCATACAGGGGTTGGGTCATCCTACCAGCACCCCAGGTGGTGACGGTTTTTTCCTCCTCCGGCCTCTGGCTTCCTTGGCTGCAGATGTCAGTTCAGCGGGACGTCTCTCCTCTCCTCCGATGCCTCCGGCAGGCGGCTGCTTCTTCCGGCGCACGAGTCTGCTCTCCCCCGGCTCCGGCTATGTCCGATCGGCTCCGCCGCGCCGGGGGATGACGTCTCCGCGCTTCTTCTTGCTTCGACGGCCTCCTCTTTGTTAACTTCGATGCTGGCCACCAGGGATCGCTCTCTCCACTGGCCCTCAGTCGCCGCGCCGCACCGCCTCATCTCCGCCCAGGACTCCGCACTGCTGCCGTTCTTGCCGCTATTGCCGCTGCTCCTCCGCCGTACACCACACGCCTCAGAGAGGGGGGTGCCCCTACCCTACTAAGGGTAGGTACCCATTTATCTCGCCCTTTAACAGGCTTTTTGAACCGCTGGGTGGGCGGGAGCTAGGACGATGGGTCGGGAGCTCACTCCGACCGCGGTGGGGCTCGAACCGTAGTTCGGCCAGATGTTATAGTGCAGGCTGCATTTACAGCCTGCGCCACCGCTCCTGATGATCTCTCCAAACCATTAAAGGCACCATATAGTTAAGGGGTCATGTGATTCATCCAGAATTATGAACCTATTAGCAATGAGGATCCAAAACATTCGGGAAAGCAGACTTCCGTAGTCCAAGAATTTTCCGCTGCCAGCACTTTTTCATTTGTAAGATAAATGGCTTTTACTTAGAGGGCTAAGAGCCAGTTTGGTGTAGTGGTTAAGTGGACGGACTCTAATCTGGGAGAACCAGGTTTGATTCCCCACTCCTCCACTTGCACCTGCTGGATGACCTTGGGTGAGCCGTAGTTCTGGCACAGCTGTTCTTGAAAAAGGGCAGTTTGTGTCAGAGCTTTCTCAGCCCCAACTACCTCACAGGGTGTCTGTCGTGGGGAGGGGAAGGGAAAGGAGTTTGTAAACCACTCTGAGACTCCTTTGGGTAGTGAAGGGTGGGGTATAAATCCAATCTCTTCTCTTCTTCTCTATTATTTCTCAAATTCTTCTCAGCTTCAAAGTGGCTTTGGAAATTGGCTGCACAACTAGCCAGCTGATCCTGCCTGAAATCTGCCAAACTGAAAAATCAAGTCATTGGTGTGTTTTTCTCTTTCTTTCTTTTCTGCAGCAACAGCAGCAAGAAGCAGTTTGGTACCAGTAGTTTGAAGATTATATCCAGACAGACTCAGACTTTAATTCAGCAGAGTACATTTAATCATTCCCCACATTGCTGCTGCGCCTGGAATCATGGATGGATTCTTGCCACATATTTTTCTACTGACAGAGAAAACAGGCATGGAAAGACTCCTTTAATCCCCCCTCCTATTTTAGAACAGTTGGTTCCTGAATTAAGAAAACACCTCCAATGCCAAGACTATGTGCCATACATACCCAGGAGACACGTACTGATCGAGCAGTGGGCCCTTGCCAGGCTTTGGGGGAAATGCATTTTTTTTCCCTGGAGGACACAGCAGCCATCTGTTTGGAAACAAAGCCCCTTTGAAGGTGGTCTTCAAAACACATCTTCCAAAATATCAAATTCATGTGTCATGAGACCAGACATGCACACATATTTGGCTAAAATATATTTATATATGCAAAAACGTATTATTGAATTGCTGGTATCTTTAAAGAGGTGTTGATAAGGATTATGATGATAGTTTATTTGAAAAGACGTCCTAGAAAGCATTAGTGTGCTCTGAGTTGCCTTGCAACTGTAAGATCTGATTTCAGTTTCTGGCTCTTTTGATCACCTTGAATAGACCATCATTCTTAGGCTCAATTTTTCTGTGAAATGTAACTGTTGACATTTGACTCAGCTGCCTGGCAGGTGTAGCGCTGCCCACAGGGCCAGTTCTTAGAGAAGCCTGGATCATATATGCGAGGTTTCTCTTTAATTTCATTCATAATGATGAAAAAGGAGCCTGTTTCTTAGGCAACTGAGGAATGATTTCTTCATCACAGCATCTAGCAGGAACTGCAAACCGACAGAGTGGAAATCTCCTGAGGTCAACGACAAAGGCTCTTTGCAGGGACTGGTACAGAATGCCTAATGAGGACATGTTTGTATTTGGGACAGTATGAAGTTACATTGACTTACAGCAATTGCTGGGGTTGTTTATTGTAATATGGAGTCCTGCCACTATTAAATCCAGACAGTGAGCAGATTCTTCAAGAAACATCTGCTGGGTGCATGCCAAGGCTTAACAATACTTTTCCTTAGAAGTCCATCTTGGGCAGCAGTCCTATGCATACTTACTTGGGATTAAGTCCTACTGAGTTTAGTGCCTGAGTAAGCATAGAGTTGTGTTGTCACAACTGAAATAATATACATTTACACCCCGAAGTCATAATGTTCATATGTGGGTCGTCTTCTTCTTCTTCTTCTCTGTCCTCATTACTTTCCTAGATGTGAAGGATCAAGGGGGGGAAATGGGAGGAAATGCTGTCACCCACCAAGGACTTAAAAAAAAAACCCCAACACAAACACTGACCTGGGTTCTCCAGTCCTCTACCAAAGGTGGGACCGGTGGGTTGCCAGGACAAAGTCTGACTGCTTCTAATGTCTTCCCTGCCCCACAGCAAACATATGTCTAATGACTATTGGTGCAACAACCTTTCTTCATGGGCTGCTAGCAATATGTTCTACAGAGGGGGCATGCAGTAAGTATGCACAGTGCAGAAACACACACACCCCTTATATACTGGCAGAATATCATAACAATGTCATTGGGCTTCATTTGGTTCTTTCCAGGCAGCCATCTAGAGGAGCAGAGGCCAGGATGAAGCCTATTTCCAGTGCAGTGTCAACCACCTGCTGGCCCATATGGCCAACAGCTGCAGTGGCCAGTATGCAACTAGGTGCTCTGCTGTGTGGTTACAAACTGCCTTGTTTTAGCCCATTTCACATGGCTTAACTGACCATTGTTTGAACACCACATCAGTACCTGTCATGGATGTGCAATGGTAGGGGCAGTGGCAGGGAGTACTCATGATTCTGTTATCTCTCACTGCAGCTTTCAAAGACACAGGACCTTTGCTGGATAAAGAGAGTTAGTAATCATATTCTTCTGACTCGCATGCAGAATGCGATTCTTGATGCTGTTTAATAAAGGGATTGTTTCACAGCTGTGTTCGTATCTATAACAGGGACCGATGACTATCCCTTTCTCATAACTAACCTCAGCTGTCTCCAGCATGGAACTCACACTGGAAGGGAGCTAAGGGGGTCATTCACAGTTGTGTTCAAGCAAGGGGGGGTTCCACAATCCCCCCAGATTGGGGCTATTGTATGGTACACTATACAGACTGTGTAATGGAAACAACAGATGAAAAACAAACACTGCTGAGATGAATAGCAGTAGACGGTGGTAATAAACCTCATAAATCCAATGGAATGATGGCAACATGAGAAGGTGCTAAGCAGAATCATTGGCATGGGGGGATCAGCATGAATGAGCCACCCCTTGTTTTTGAGTCTAATGATGCAAAGCTTCAGTTGTGGCTGGACCTTCTTGCATGCAGAGCTTGAGCCTGAGACCTTATGCATGCCAAGCCTGTATTCTTCCATGGTGCCATGCCTTTCTCTGCAGTCTTTCGTGCTCTGTCATACATGGCTGGTTTCAAAACCTGGGTTGAATGAGGATTCCAAAAGTCCCATGTTGTGTCTTCTTCCCTGCGTGCCCAGTTTGATGTGTGATTAGCAAAATAATCTGCGGTATGCGAGGTGTGGATTCCAGTATTGCCTTTTTTCATTTTGTTGCAGAATGGCTAGTTGCAACCACAAACAGTGCTTTGCCTTATGCTCCACTCTGCTTTGGTGGAATTTGAATCCTTCCCTCCAGTTTATCACCTGGGTGATTTCCTTCACTGAGCTGTTGGAGAGGTGACGGGGATGTCCTCTGTGAATGTACAATTATATGTACCCTTTTCGTTTTCCTACTGGCTGTGTTCCCTTTCTTCCAAAACACTGCTCATTGGGCATTCTTCTCCTACCCATCTCCAAAAAACAGAATCCTTGCCTGAGGGGGCCGTGGTTTTCCTCTGCCCAGTGATACAGCAAAGGGTCCTGCATTGCCTCTATTGCTGTATACTCTGGGTGGGGACAAGCACGACATCGTGACGGTTTGCCAGAAATACTATCATCAGTTAGTTGCTTCCATGCATGAATGGCATTGCGGTATCGTTGGCATGTCAGTCCATGATTGGTGGGAGTGGAAGGTATTGCTATAGATTCCAGTGCAGTCACTATCAGCTACTTGGGAGTTGGGTCTTCTTTGATATTCTTTTTCTCTGAGAGCACAGGATAACAACTAACTATGCCAGTACCACACCAGCATCCAAAACATATCTGGAACTTAGGGTTAAGTTGCCCTGTATTTATTTATACTTTTAAATTTCACAACTATGTTAAATAGTACAATTAAATATGCTAACTTGTGAATTACACATTTGTGTTCTTAAACCAGGAAAATAAGTTTAGTTTTGATAATAAAGTAAGCAATGCAGATATTTCTACCTCCACCCTGATTGTGGGGGTTCGTTTCCCTAGAAAAAAAATAGCTTTGCTTCCCATGGCTTCAAAATTTCCAGAATGTTTTTTTAACCAGGAAGTATGTTCCATTTATTTCAGTGGGACTTATTCCTATGCAAGCGTGCCTGTGATTGCCAGCCGGGAAACAGCATGCCCAAAAGCACTGAACCGGCTTTATATGGGGTTCTTCATATACCTAGAAGGTTGTTTAATAAGTATCTTTCATACCTAATGTCATGAGGTCCATTTTTAATACATCCCCCTACACATGGGCAACATACTGTTGCAGCTCAGCCGCAGTGCATAGAAGCTCTGTTAAGCAGCCATTTCAGCTGGTGTTCTGAAGACAGAACAGGCTGTACTGCCTCTTCATGTCTCCTGGCAACACAGAACACGCTGCAGATTAGCAAACCAGCAAAGCTTTCTAACTAGCAAAGCTTTTTAAAAATGCTTATTAGACATGTTTCTAAAGATCCAGAGAACCGTATCTTTGTTGGAAAGGGAACCTGATGTTGGAATCACGTCAGCCCTCTGGAACACAAGATACACTCCACTTGTTCACATAGTTTATGACCTTGGATAGCTGATAAGCCAACCTGATACCCTTTCAAGCCTTGTGTTTTTGCAAGCTTCAGGTACCAGGTGTTACTGAAGGTCACTGTTATGGAAATATGGTCTCTCCCACAATTAGAGGAAGGCTACAGAGAATAGTTTTATGAAACACAGCCTGTTGATGATTAACAGTTTACTTTCAGTTTAGCCACGAAGTTAATAGTTACAACAGGAAAGGAGGTAGGGAGAAATGTTTATGAAACATCAGTTGTGAACAACATATGACAAATTCAAAAGCATGTGATATGGAAATGCAATGAATTATGTCCTCAAAGAAATAAGAAAAACAAAGATAAAAAGTGCACTGAAAGCTGGAAGGTTATTTTCTATAAGAGGGCTAGCTACACATTTCCTTACATTTTAACCTAGGGGCTTTTTAAAGGACAATGTTTCATTGAAATTTAGATTTTACCCTAAAACCAATTTATTTATGCATATATCTCTGTAAGGGTAAACAAAGATCTATTGTACAACCAAAGGCCTTTCTTCGTTATGGGTGTTCCAAATGCTGGTGTAGTGCTGAGCAGAGATGTAGTGAATCATGATCTGACTTATAGTAGTTCCACTGGAAAATCTTGGCAATGGTCGAGTCAGTCTGATTCTACACAGTGTAGCTAACTGTTATCTGAAGAAGGACATATTGGCCCTGTACAGCTTTAGGTACTACAACACAAGGAGGGAGGCAGGCACCAGATTTCATCCGCCTTTCCCAACTGTCATGGTCCATGTGCATTGGCTGCGCTGGTCCAAAAAGATATTCAGCAAAATATGATCCAGTTGTATTTATTAAAATTCACAAACAGTATTGTTATTGTCACACATCGTATACATTCATTTGCTAAGGCAAAGGTACTAAAAATCAACAATAACCTTTTTATTGACTTCACTGATGTCTAATGGGATTTTTTTTTCAGAATAGACAACTGCTGTAATTTGTAGCCCCTTAGAGGAGGGGTCCCCAATCTTTTTGAGCCCGTGGGCACCTTTGGAACTGTGGACACAGTCACAAAATAGCTACCTCAAAATGGCTGCCAAAGGAAGAAGAGCCACTCACAAAATGGCTGCTGCAGTTTACCTTCAGTCACACAGTGAAGCAACATGTTTTAAAAGACTGCACAGCCAATCAGTCTCCAATGGCTAATACCAAGCCTTGCTAGACAAAGCCCTACTTGGCCCCACTCACTTTCTAAAAACACTTGGCAGGTGCCAGCAAAGGTATTGCACCTCCAGATGGTGCAAACCACCAAAAAAAATCCTGTACAAATAAAATATTAGAGAACAAATCTGTGTCCTTAAGATGAATTTGTATTTTCTTTTACAGTCCTTTTTCACATAAGTTATTAACAAAGAGGGAAGGGTTAATAACTTCCATGAGAAAGGACTGTAAAAGAAAATACTAATTCATCTTAAGGACACAACCAATGTTCCCTCTAAGCTGTGAAGTCCCGTGAGCAAAAATTCTACTTTGTTAGCTACTGGCAATAAAGTTGTGAGCAAGTAATTTGGCTGCTGCATAAATTAGTTTGCTCTGGAGCCCTCCTTACTGAGCTAAGATAAAAATGTGTGAGCCGGAGGCTAAAAAACTGTGAGCTAGCTCACACTAACTCAGCTTAGAGGGAACAGTGGACACAACTTGTTGTCTAATACTTTATTTGTACAGGGGTGTTTTTTGGGGGGTGGTTTGCATACTTGCATAGGCTGTACATCCATTGGTGGAGGCTGGAGAACTCCTGGGATTACATCTTCTGTCCGAGTGACAGAGATCAGTTCCCCTGGAGAAAATGGCTGGTTTGGAAGGTGGACTCTATGGCATTATACCTTACTGAAGTCCCTCCCCTCCCTAAAACGTGCCCTCTTCAGGCTCCATGCCCAAAATCTCCAGGCATTTCCTAACATGGAGCTGGCAGCCCTAGTGTTAGCGGATGCCATGGTGCCCACAGATACCACGTTGGGGACTCCTGCCTTAGAGTTACAACTGCAGGCTGGGTGGGGCTTTTGAGTGTACTGCTTCAGTTAGAATTGCATTGCTTCGCCCCTCCTAAATGGTTTTTTTGTTAAAAAAAAAACAGGGTTCCATTTAGTTAAGGAAAGCTTTCCTTAATTAAAAAAAAAAGGAACATTTCTGGTTTTAAAAAATAATATCTGTATATCAGTAGGCTTCCCAAGTCCCCCCGGGGGGGGCGGGGAAACCCCCGCCCCAGAGGCCCGTTCCCCGCCGCCAGCGGATCGGGCCCTGGGGGAACCCCACCCTGATGTGCACGTCACCCGGAAGTGACGCAACCACGCCGGGCATGCTGGAGGCGGGGCCATGGTCATCCGAAGGAAAACGCTATGGTTTTCCCTCGGATGGTCGTGGCCCCGCCCCCAGCGTGCCCGGCATCCTAACGTCACTTCCGGGTGACGTGCGTGTGGCGCACGCGGACAGGAGTCCCCCGCCACGGCGATTTTTCAAATTGGCAACCCTATATATCAGTGATGACTGGTGCCCTCCAGATTGCACCCACCTTGCACAGCCCAGGGCATCCACTCAGGATTCCTCTTTGCTCAGGGTGTATTTTCTACCATCACCTTGTCATGAATAGGTCATCTTAAGGGGAAAATGCTCCTTAGCAACTAGGAATTTTGTCATGGCAGGCTGAAAGTGGTAGGGTTGCCACCCTCCAGGTAGGGTCTGGAGACCTCCTGGAACTAGAACTGATCTCCAAACGTCTGGGACCAGTTCCTCTGGAAATAGTGGTTGCAGTTGGACGTAGATTCTATGGCCTTATACTCTGCTGAGGTCTCTCCCCTCCATGAACCCTGCCTTCCCCAGGCTATAGCCCAATATCTCCAGAAATAGTGATCACTTAAATATTATTCTATTAATAAGATGTCTTATCCATCTAAATTCCTTGCATATACACAGCTCACCTTCAGTTACACAGTGAAGATGTGGTGGCAGCTGCTGGTTTTAGAAATTTGCACAGCCAATCAGATCTCCCATGGCCAGTCAGAAGACCTGCTGGGCAAAATCCACATCTGGCTCCACCCATTTTTATTCTATTTCATTAGATTTATATCCTACCCTCCCTGCACATACTTGACAGGTGCTAGGATAGGTGTTGCACCCATGGGTGCTATATTGGGAACCCCTGACTTTTACCATGTGGAAAACTGTTGGTGCTCTCTATTCTCAAGTTTAATAATGTATCTGACTGTTTTTAACACAGCCATGAATACATTGTTTGTGTTCATTAACTCTCCAACAAGGCAACACAGAATTACGGGGTGGAGGTGGGGGAGTAAGAAAAGTCAGGCTGTTCTTGTCTTTATGTGTACAGCCAATTTTATATAAACACACAATCCGGGCTTGTCAGTGAAGTGGCAAATAAGAAATCAGACACCTTTGTACAACATCTGCTAATCCAGGTGCAGAACACCGCATGAGCCCTTTGTTTGTGGATCAATTAGAGAAGGAAATGCAAAATCACAATTAAGCAATATGTTTTCCTCTTCTCACTCGCTCTCCTTTCCTCACTTAGCCTCTTTATATCTGACATCTCTCCTTCACCTATGTTGTATTGTACTGGTGTTCCTTCTTTTTCTCACAGTTCTGCCTTCCAGCAGTGGACTGTGGGTTCAAAACATCCTCAAACTATGGGTTCAAAATATCCTCAAACTACATATCTGTATATTAACGGAGTTGTGATCTGATTCAAGACTGGTACTGCCAGGGCTATTTTGGGGCAGGAACGCACAGCAACGGAGTTCCGGCTGGCTCCCAAGTTGGCCACACCCAGCAGGAACTCATTAGCATAATAGGCCACACCATAATAGGCCACACCCAGTGGCAGGAACTCATTAGGATTGGCTACATTAGGGCTGTGTGGCCTAACATGCAAAGGAGTTCCTGCTCCAAAAACAGCCCTGGGTTTTGACAACAAACAAGGTAAACAGAATAAGAAGCAAAAGGTGGGTGTGGCTGGATGACCACACTTCTGGTAACATGGGGTGTGGCCTAATATGCTAATGAGCTGTGCTGTCATGGGTGTGGCCTAATATGCCTAAAAAGCCCTGGGTACTGCTTTAGCTAACCAGGCCATTGAGTCATCTGCCAGCATAACATATCCCTTCTCTAGATCAAGTGTAAATTTGTTCTCCCTCGTTTAGTCCATTACTGATCTCAGACTAGGATTTCCAACACCCTCCCTCATAGGCTTGCCAAGTCCCCCTGGAGCCCCGCCCCAGAGGCCCGTTCCCCACCGGCGGCGGATCGGGCCCCGGGGGGAGCCCCACCCCGACGTGCGCGTCACCTGGAAGTGACATGACGACGCCAGGCAAGCTGGGGGCGGGGCCACGGTCATCCAAGGGAAAACTCTATGGTTTCCCCTCGGATGGTCGTGCCCCAACCCCCAGCGTGCCCGGCATCGTCACTTCACTTCCGGGTGATGTGCATGCGGCGTGCGCGCCCGCTCCAGCCACCAGCCGGGAGTCCCCCGCTGCGGCGCGACACCGGACTTGGCAACCCTACTCTCTCACCTCCCCAAACTCTTCTCTTCCTGGGCACTGCCCCCAGATCCCCAGGAATTTACCAAGCTGGAGCTGGCTGCCCTATGGCTCAGAAATTTATCTAGTGAAGCCATCAAAGAGAATGATTCTGATAGAATAGCACTGGCCCAAAATGAATTATGAACAATTTTGTATTCCAATACAAATGAGAAATAATTATTATTATTTCATTAATGCTTTTGCTAGTATCTTTGTGAACATTTGAAACTACCAGGGATGGGAGGTGGGTTACAAAGTTCCCTAAATAATAAACCATCACAAGAATGGTTGGAGTTCCAGGGAAATCTTTCCTGTAATGACAGACAGAAGACACACATCTATTTAGCTTTCCCCAGAGGAAGGTAAGGGAGTGATTTAATGAGAGAGACTGAATCCCCTCTGTGAAACGGGGATTTCTGATAGCAGATGGCTCTTCAATTTAGCTGACAAATATGTAACTAGATGCAGAGGATGGAAGCCAAAATAAACAAATGCATATTAGACATAAGGAGTCTAACAATTAGCATTCAGGGTAATAACCTACCTAGGGATATGACGGATTTTTCCCATGTTCAAAATCATTATAAATGGATATCTAAAAGACAGCTTAATTACATCTATCAATGAAAGAGGTGCTGCTGGGAGTATTGTGCTGAAGTTCTAGAAAACTTAGGGATGTGTATTCAGAAAATATAATTACTCAGAATAATTACTGCTATTCTTTAATATAGCTATCACAAAACCATTTTGAATTAAAATAATGACAATATCTGGTAGTGTTTGGAATTCTTTGGAAATTATCCTTATTCTGGCACCTTGCTGTTTACTTTTCACAGCTGTGCAAGGAGAAGGTTGTGGGAGGGGTAGTGTGAGAAAAGAATGGCTCTGCAAATAATTTCAGTTCTTAAAAATAGTATCTTCCAACTGTAAGGACTGGCAGATATCACTCCCATAGGCAGTGCAGAGTGCCCCCCCCCCCGGGGGAAAAATTGGTCCAGGGGGATATTCCTGGTGGCCTTAAGGGGAGCGGTGGCACAGTGGGTATATCCCACTGTCTTAACATCTGAACTGTGTTAGTTCAAGCCCCACACTGGTGTGAGCAGCCAGCCTGTTGTCCCCAGCTCATCGTCCACCCAGCGATTTGAAAGCTTCGGCGAGTAGATAAAATGGGAACCACTCCTTAGAGAGGGTGGGCACGCCAATCTCCCTTGTGGGAGGGTGTTAGCTGACGGTCGGACGTCCTGGTCGAGGTTCGGAAAGGTGAAATAACTTCTCGGCTACGAAATAATCCCTGCAGTGGATGTTCCGGCCAGGCGGTGGCAGTGTGGCGATTGACATACGGTCCTGAAACCTGGTCAACAAGCAGCCGTGCGGAAAACAACGGAGCCAAGCCAGAAGACGTCTACACCGGGCAGTGACAGCGTGTGCAATTAAATGAATATATGTTGTCTTCCCTTTCCCCTACAAACATTGTTAGTCCCTTGTCTATATTGAGTAACTGTACATTGCTTTGAGCCCACGGGGGAAAGCGATTAATAAATGGAAATTATTATTATTATTATTATTATTA
>NW_015160844.1:784556-816332 GCF_001447785.1 Gekko japonicus | reverse complement strand
CTCCGGGGGCAAGTTGGCTATTAGATATATAGATTATTACTATTATTATTATTATTAATAATAATGATAATGATGATGATGATAATACTACTACTACTACTACTAATAATAATAATAATAATAACCAATCCACCCATGAAGATTGCTCTGTCAGATTATCTTTTTGAATTTTTCAAATACATTTTATTTAGTTAGTTTATTAAAACATTTATACTCTGCCTTTCCTCATGGTTATGACAAGATCTTTATATCCTGTCCTGGATCAAGCATTCATTCTATTATCTTCTAAAGAATCCAGATGTACACTCTTAGGATGTATTGAAGAAGGTCGTTTGAACTCAGTCAGAGATACATATCCTTGTGGAATCTATTCTTGGTACTTTTAGAGAACACTATTAGCGCTTTAAATATAACACATGCACAAGAACTTTGCTGGATCTATCTGTACAATAAAAAGAAAGGGATAAATGAACAGCCTTAACATGAATTTCTGTGCCTCTTTCCATGGACAAGCTTTATTCAAACTGGTCAAATAGCAAGGCTACCATTTTTATTGCTCTATCATTCACTAAATTTGCTCAACAGCACACTTTTAATTAAGAAAATTAAGAAAATTCCAGACTAGCAAATCAAAATATAAAGATAACCATCATTTGGAGGGTAGTAAAAATCAAATCAGAAACACTCAAATCATATTCTTAAGTTTTGTTTGTGTGGGTTTTAAAACTGTGCTTCTACACCAGACGGCAAACTGAGAGACTATGGCCACCAGTCTTTTGTAAAGGACTGACATGACTTCAGACATTTGATGCTATACTTGAAGATTCATTTTATTATACGATTTTTTAAGGTCCCTGTGATTTATTTAAAGCCATCTTGAATCATCATTTTGAAGTGATAAGGATAGGGTTGCCTGGTCTTTCCTGGCCACCAGCAAGGGTGTGTATGTGGTATCGTAAGGTTGCCAGGCTTCAGGTTGGGAAACTCCTAGAGATCTGGAGCTAGAGCCCGGGGAGGATAGCAGTGGGGTACAGGTGGTATAGATTCTACCCTCCAAAGCACCAATATTCTCCAGGGAAACTGTTCTCTGTAGTCTGGAGATGAACTGTAATTCAGGGGATACCCAGGCCCCACCTGGAGGCTGGCATCCCTAGACAAGGATCGGGGGAAAGGGGGAAACAAGTACCCTCACTTTTAGGCATGTGCAGAAGAGTGTGTAAATTAAACCTTTTTATAGTTTGGTTTTTAAAAGAGATGACATTCTTATGGACCAAAGACAGAGGAGAATGATGTAAGCTGCTTTGCGTCCCCACAGGGGAGAAGGGTGGGGTCTAAACAGAATAAGTGTGTGTCCGGAATGTCTCAAGAAACACACTCTAAGCCTAACCTGCTTCACAGTTATTGTTAGTTAGCTCATTTTTATTTTATTTATTTTTCGCATTTATATCCCGCCCTCCCCGAGTTCTCACAAAGAAGAGGATGATGAATAATATATTTATACTATAAATTTCTATCTCACTTAAGAGGCAAGTCAAATCCTAATGTCCTTTCTGAACTGAACTTATCTATATTGCACTGAAATTCTTCTCTCACACTGATGATCCCTAAGATGTACACAAGTTATGTGCATTTGGTGGTTTCCTTTACTATGCTGCATAAAGATGTTTCACAGATTTTCAGTATATCGGGAATGTATTTTACATGTACATTAGCAAAATTTAAGTCTGAATGTAATTCACAGGTGTGCACAAATACATGTATCATTCAAGTACATTTCCCAGAAAGCCAGGACTGGAGACATGACCCTATTGTGTGTATAGTAGATGATACACTTGGGTCTGTCATACTGTAATATGTGAATAAATTGTAGGGATTACCAAGGTTTCAAAGTGCTTTGAACCATTGAAATTTGCTGTTTTGAACATAGAGTAGATGTGGATGTCTCTGCCCTGCTTACCAAGCTTAGAATACTACTTTAGGGCTTATTTCTGACCTAACTGATACCTTCTGCTTTGACAGCCTCGCATTTGCTCTTTGTCCCTTCATGCAGTTTATCCAATCTGCCTTGGCCTTTTTGAAGGATATTTCAGCAGTGCCACCTACACTGTGGAATGGCCTTCTTGATAATGTTGGAGTGGTGTCTACTTGGTTGCACTTCTGTAGGCTAGCCAAGGACAAGTTATCTAGGTGGGCCTTTAACAGATGATGAGAGCATGCTGCTGGGGGGTGGTTTACATCATTTTATTTATTATTTATTTATTTATTTGTTAAATTTATACCCCGCCCTCCTCCGTAGGGCTCAGGGCGGCTTACACAGCAAGAAACTTGCTCATAAAACATCGATACTTTAGTAAGTTTTAAAAACACAATATACAATTTAAAAACAACAATAATAATAAAGTGCTCAAACTAAACAACATCCATTCCAGAAGAATCAGAGAGGAGACCACACACCCGAACATCCCCCCGTAGGCATTGTGTAATAGATGTTAAACCTACCCTCCTAGGGCCCCCCCCCCCCCCCCCGCATTTTGTTGGTAGTCAGCTGCTCATCTGTTTTTAAACTGTTGTTTCTGTATATTATTGTTTTTGGATTGTCATTGTAATCTACTTTGAGTCCCTGAGGGAAAAATATACTGAAGCAAATAATCACCAATCCAGCCATACACCACCAGGTAGAAAGGCTGCATTTGACTAATCTGATTTTTATTTATTGGTAGTCATAGGCTGTGATCAGACGTGCAGTTTGATCCATTGCCATTGCTGTCCCCTTACAGATTTAAAATGCACGATCAGACAGCAACATCTGTCTCTCATGCCCCAGTCATCTCATCCCCCCTTTAATGAGTGTTTTTTGATACCTGTGAAAGTCTGATCCTGCTGGTCTGAGCTGGTTCCAAAATGGATTTCCTGTTGTCTGATCACTCTGTTGCACACCCAAGCGGTCAGGCAGGTCTGACTGGTCTCTTGTTTTCTGGATGCCATTTTTTTTACTAGTTAGTGATGGGCACATAACTGCATATTCACACCTCTCCCATGGGTGCTGCTCAAAATTTTGTTTTAGTTATAAAAACTTCCAAAGGAAGATGCCTCTGTACGTCAGCTTTTTTCTGTGCTCTGGGGAATGGGTTTAGAGAGGGAGGATGGCACTGAACTACATATTCCAGCAGGCTCATCAGTGTTTGTGTGCATGCTCAGTGGACAAACTTTTTTAAAAAAATGGCCGATGGCCCCATGAACTACATATCCCAGGAGGCTCATTGGCATGCTCGAAGGACACACTTGAAAAAAATGGCCGACAGGCTGACTGCCTGGCTGCTGCCATCTTATCACTCAAGGATGGGGTAAAAGCACTTTGAAGGTCCCGGTCACACGGGCCAGATAACATGGGGGGAGGCGTAGCTGTTCGCCCTGGAGCAAAATAAAGCACAGTAGCCCGATCACACGGTCCCCGGAGTCTTCATGCTTAGGCTTTTAGCTGGCGATCACATGGCGATGCTGGAGTGTGACAAAGAAGCGGTGTGGCAAGCGTTTTGCGTTTGTGCTCATGGGCAGTTCTGTGGAGCAGCACTGCTTTCAGTTATGTGTTTGTGCGCATGTGCTTACAAAAAACATCTTGTTTGTGACGGGACGTGAATAGGCGCTGGATGCCACAAGATACTAGCGCTCCCGCGATCAGATGCCCGCCCCTGTCCCACGTTTTCCGGATACTAGTGCACTTTCCAATGTTATGCCAACTGCTTTATTTACAGCAGAGGCTAACTAAATTTTAACGTGAGTCCTGGCCAGCTATACCAAGGTCGTGTCTGAACCCAGAGTCCCAGTAATGTAGACCACACGGGTGTTTTTCCAAAACAAATAATCTTTTTACTGAAGGATATCAAAGTCACACATACAAAATAATCAGTCTCACAATTCGCATACACTCAAGGTTCCTTTAGAGTTACAGAAATAGAAATAAAATCGTTTATTATTTACTTGGAGGTAGGCAGGAAAATCAGTTCATACTTGTCTGTTTCAGAAGTCTTGTCTGTTGCAATGAAGAATAAAGGGACAGAAAATAGTGTCTACAAGTTTTACCTACATCACACTGTTCCAGAACCAGCTGGTCAAGTGTGTGTGTGTGTGTGTGTGTGTGTGTGTGTGCATGTAAGTGGATCTCTTTGGCTGCGCATCCCAAAGAGATCCGGTAAAGACAAAGAGTTTTAAAGCAGGAAAGAGGGGGGGGGTAGAAGAATGTGGCTAGCCAGAAGACTTGCAACATGGTCTTTGCGTTGATGGTAAAATGTGGCTAGCCCAGCACCTAAAGCATGGTCTTTGCGTTTTATAGTTGAAACTCCAGGTGGGTGGCACCTTGCCAAACTGCAATCCCACCTACTTACAAGTCCATCCCGTAGCTTTTCCCCATTGGTGCATGTAGAAAGGGGCAGGTATTCTATGGGTGGGGTGATATTTGAAATACTACACTATCTCATGGAATACCATCTGGCCAGGTGTGAAATGTCGGCTTCCTGTATCCTCTTTGAAGTACAGATTAATCTTGGCTTTACCAGGCTGACAAGATACCATCAACAGGAAACAGCAATTCAAATGCAGATCAGGTCCATGGTCTGCGTGACATCTCGTCTTTTCAGTAATGGGGGAATTTCTCCTTCTTGGTTGTTGTTCTGCTCACAATGGCTAACATGTACTTCTTCTACCCATAATGCCCTGCTGAATGTGTGCAAGCTACATTAACATAAAATGCAGGCAAGCGTTCCCTATGTGAAATCTCTCTCTCACAGTAGGTGATGCAAACAGCTTTCTTTGGCTCATGGTATACAGATGTGTGCACAGTCCATGTGTTGTGTGTGTAGCAGACATAAAATCATAACTTAGTTCGTTTCCCAACACCAAGGTACTTTTTTACTGCACATCTTCGGCGGGACGCCACGGGTTGGCCACGGGTGCACTACACTTCCCAGATGTTGCGGTGTGATCGCGCCCTGAAAATCCGCCTGACATTCATGCCGTTAGCACAGCAAATCCTCCGTGTGACCAGGGCCGAAGAGTGCTAAAAGGGTTGAGTCTGATCAGGATTCTCTGTTACAAAATAACCTGGCTTAATTAGAGGCAGGGCAACAGCGGATTGAACTGCACGACTGACCAAAGCCATAATTTAGATTTAAAATTGTGGTCTTTTAGGTTTTTTAATAATAGTTTTATTTACTTTGTAAGCTGCCTTGAGTTCCGCAAGTTAGAAAGGTGGCTAATAAATGCTTTCAGTAAATAAATAAATAGGAAGAGAAAATGACTCAGGATCTTCTGAAGTGCCTTCTGAGTCAGGATCTGCATCCGACTCCAGCCTCCGAGTCTCATGGGTTACTTCTTGAGAGCATTTAACCTTCTCTCTTTTAACTGCAGAATTCACCAAATAAAATTAAAACCCCCAGCAGTGAACCTGTAACGAGTCCAGGTGTTGTTGCACAATTTGCAGAGTAAACATTCAAGCACCCCCTCTGAAATGCTGCCAAATAAATAATGGAGGTAGGTGAAGCAACACAACCACCTGGCTGTCAAAAGTGCAAAGGAACCCTTTTTAGTAATGACAAGGCAATTACAAGTTCTCAGCAACTCCAACGAAGATGTATGTTTCACAATATAATGTTATTTTCTTAATCTGCCCAGGAAAACATAGCTCAGAATTGTCCTGTTCGCCTTCCCTACGGGCATAATCCTCAAATCCATGCCAGGGCAAGTTCTTTTCCCCAAGCCCTAATTAAGTGGGCAAAGATTAACAAAGTATAATTGAAGTTTTACAGAACAAAGTTTCAGTAAAGGACCAATACATGGAGGCTGAAAAAAAGGAAAGTTGGTCTCCTATACAAAAAGAAAACCTTTGGGATCACAATAGAAACTTTCCTCTGAAAGTTTAAGACAGCAGAGATATAATTGAAACAGGACTCTGCTTGGATCTGTTTTTAAAGTGTCCATGCAGAATCAAACTCTGCTCTTAATAAAACTGCAAAAATTAAATAAAGATGCTTGTTCTGCACTGCGAGTAGGGAACATATTAGCAGCTTGGCATTTATACAAGGACCAAATAAGGGTACCAGGTCTGCAAAGGGATGATCAGGGCTGTGGAGCCCACCATAAAAGTGAGAATTCATTTGAGCACCAGTCCCCAAAGTCCTGAACCTGGGAGCTTCCACCAACCAGAGAAAAAGGCAATCCTAAATGGAAGTCCAAAGAACTGTTTAGACACTTTTAAGCTGCTCACCTTCTGAGGATCTGTTTCCATACCTCATTATGCTGGGTCAACAAGCCCAGAAATCACTTCAGCTTCTTCTTTGCTTACATCTACTTCAATGAGTGAACTGGAAAGTGAACAAAATCAAAAGGCAGGTTAGAATCTCTTTCCGTGCCTTTACAGCAACCCTTGCCAATAGTTGGCTGCAGGAAAGACTTGGGGCTGGTGCAATTTATCATCAAGCATGAAAAAGCAGAAGGTGCTGAAATTCCTCCTTTTTTCCTTTTTCTTTCTGGCTGTCAAGTCATAGCTGACTTACAGCGACCCCCATAGGGCTTTCAAGGCAAGAGGCATTCAGAAGTGGTTTGCCATTGTTTGCCTCTGTGTCACAATGCCCTCTTCTAGCCAATAGTTAACATAGATTCGGGTGAGTAGCCATGTTGGTCTGAAGCAACAGAACAAAGTTTGAGCCCGGTGGCACCTTTAAGACCAACAAAGTTTAATTCTGGGAATAAACTTTGGTGTGCATGCACACTTCTTTAGATACAGTGAAACAAGATTTCTTTAACCATTACATATGGGGGTGGGGTTAACTGCCAGAAAGGGCTAATAAGAGTCAAGATATATAAGTAACTGAGTGATAAGAATAGCTAAAATTGGATTAAAGCAGTTGGTAAGACCTGTGAATAGGAGCAAATTAGCATACAGATAATAAAAGAGTTAACAAACAGATGTGAGAACTAAGTTTGAGTCCAGTAGCACCTTTAAGACTAACAAAGTTTAATTCTGGGCATAAGTGAGAACGGAGTAACTTAACATGTGTAGTGAGATAAGAACTTGATATCTCTGTTAAGCCCTGGGGGTTCCATTGTCCTGAGAGTTGTAATTCAGCAATCTCCCATTCCATTCTGTTTCTGAAATTCCTTTGCAATAAAACAGATACTTTGAGGTCCCCCATTGAGTGCCCTAGGGGTTTGAAATGTTCTCCTACAGGTTTCTCAATTTTGTGATTCTTGATGTCCAATTTGTATCCACTTATCATTTTAACCTTGCAGGGCACTCAGTGGGGGGCCTCAAAGTAGCTGTTGTATTGCAAAGGGATGTCTGTGCTTCTGCTGCATAGTTAAGAATTGCTTCTATTTACCACTGGAGTGTGGATAGAGACATATGTACGATTAGTTTGAGCTTGTGTGATTTTTCTGTCAGAAAGTGTTTAATGTTCTTTTCCTCAGGAGGACTCCCGACCAGAAACATCCAGTGATATGGGATGGGTTAAGAAATGCCCAGTGCAATAAGGGTTAAGAAATGCCCAGTGCAATAAGGCCAATGAAGTAGGTTGAACCAGATGCCCTACAGCGGAAGGGGGAATTCAACATGAGGCTGACATTTTTAAACTACCTTCAGAACCAGAAAAGTCATGTGTTCTGCAATGTCTAAGTCAGCAGTAAAAATATTTGTCTGTCATAAAACCATAGATATCAACATACAAAATTTCTGCTGAGCTATCATGCTCAAGTGTTTGAAGTGTGAATAAATATACAAAGTTGGCTGTTTGTGGTAAATCATTTGTTGACAATCCAGTTTGGACTCAAAAGTCAGGACAAGCAAACATTAGCTCATAGAGGACAAACTCAGATTAAGTTCTAGGGGAAATGTGCAAACACATCACCATGGTGATAGTCCTACACTGGTACAAGATCTTCCAGACAGTGCCAGAAGGTTACTAGATTGTATGTAGTTCTTTCAATCAATGAGCTTTAGACACATTCTGTTGTAAATCTTACAACAACCCTGTAAAGGAGGTTAGCATTATTGTTCCTCATAGTGCAGCAGTGACCTGAAACTGAGAGGGCAGATCTGGACAGGTGACATAAGCAGGTCCAACCTTTGCCTTGGGAGGACTGAGCACCAGTGTTCCCTCTAAGCTGAGTCAGCGTGAGCTAGCCCACAGGTTTTTAGCCTCCGGCTTACACATTTGTGTCTCAGCTCAGGAAGGATGGCTCCAGAGCAAACTAATTTATGCGGCAGTCAAACCGCTCGCTCACAACTTCAATGCCAGCAGCTCACAGAGTAGAATTTTTGCTCACAGGACTCCACAGCTTAGAGGGAGCATTGCTGAGCACTCTGGCTCTTGTATCTTCATATGTCTGAAGTTCTGTCTGCAAAGTGTAAGCACTCACACACCTATGCTTTGAACGGTCAAGTTATTCTGTGCAAAAACGGAAGGAGCCTACATGTATTCAGGTAGAGATGTGCCCTCGTGGCAATTTATTCATTTAAAACATTTACTTACTTGTGGAGCTCAAGGTGGCTTACCCTATAGATAGACAGTATAGATTGTATACATAAAATAGAACATGTAAACCAAATAGGATTTAAGATCACAGTTTAGGACTGCCAGTAATATAATCAAATGCAGTTGGCACTGTCAAACTCATGGTCAAGCATGGTAGAGGAGCAGAGCTTGCATCCACAATCCAGATTCCCCACCATCACAATAGATTGAATGCCATGTCAGAGAGAGGTGGTGTAGTGGCCATCTGTTGGGCTATGACCTGGAAGACCGAAGTTCAAATCCCCATTCTGTCATAGAAGCTCACTGGGCGACATTGGACTAGACATTCTTTCACACTAACCTACCTCACAGGGTAGTTGTGAGGGGAAAGGTCCTTGGAGAAAGGGCAGGATAAAATGCCTAGATAGATAGTTTGTTTGTTTCTATCATTTATGGCATGGGTATCAAACCTAAAGCCTGTGGGCTGGAAGTGGCCCGCCCAGGGCTTTAAATCAGGCCCATGTCTCTCTTCTCCACCACTCCCTCCCTCCCTCCCTCCCCTGCCTGTCCTCACCCTTCCTAGGGAGATCAAAGCTGCCGAACTTCCCAGTTGGCTGGGTCTTGTCTTTGCAGTTTCTCCTCCAGCAAGAAGCTCCTCCGGGTTAAAGCACACACACACACACACACACACAAACACTGCAAAGAAAATGTGGAATGGATTTTCCTTTAAGGTCTCTAGGCCCAGGTAGACTACTCTGGGACTGGAATGGCAGCCCCAAGAGTGGAATGAAAGTCCCTGGGAGCAATGTTCTCTCTAAGCTGTGGAGTCTTGTGATCTAAAATTCTACTTTGTGAGTTACTGCCATTGAAGTTGTGAGCGAGCGATTTGGCTACTGCATAAATTAGTTTGCTCTGGAGCCTTCCTTCCTGACCGAAGACAAAAATGTGTGAGCCAGAGGCTAGAAAACTGTGAGCTAGCTCCCACTAACTCAGCTTAGAGGGAACACTGCCTGGGAGTAGCAGCTGCGTTCTGAGAATGGAATTCCACTCTGGGGGCTGTCATTTCAGTCTCAGAGTAGTCTATCCGGGCCCAGAAACCTTAATGGAAGATCCATTCCACATTTTCTTTGCAACATTTTTTGAGCTGCAATGTATTTCAATGGAGTGGAGTTTCAGTTTCCAGTGTTTGTATGCCAGCTGAATTTGTTTGCTTGCAAATAAAGGGCTGATGTTTTGAGCCTGCTTGCCTCTGCTGAAAGGAACTGAGAACAGGTGCCTGAGTGAGTACTTTAACTTGGGAACCCACAGCCAAAGGGGAACATTATACTGGAGAGCCATTGAGACTCTGAGTAGATGGGGGGGGGGGGGGCTCGCATGAGCCTCTGAGGAGATGGGGGGGGGGGGAGCTTGCAATGCCCAGCCATTTCATGTTTTCCTAGGCTCTGAGTATTTTATATTTTTATTTTTTATTTTTTTGTTTCTGCTGTGATCCTTGTACTTTTTCTAGATGTTTTATTTTAAAAATTGCATTGCCAAATCCCACTATCCCCCCCACCTTTCTATTTTAGGTAGGCATTTTTTAAGGGTGTAGGGGGGGAAGGATTGGGAAGTGTCAGTTATCAAAGACTGTTAAATAAAATATGGCAAGAGTGTTACTGTTTTAAGCATATTTGTATTTTAAGTTTTAAAAACCTTTTAATTGTGTTTGTCGGTGTCCTTTATAAAGTTAATATCTTCACTATCTGGCAATACATTTTATGACACACGTGGCTTGGCCCGACAAAGTCCTATTTATATCAGATCCAGCCCTTGTAACAAATGATTTTGACACTACTGATTTATAGTCTGTCTCGTTCACTTGGACTCAAGGAAGATGACACAGAGTGAGTCAATACAATCAACAGGGTGGAGTATAATATAAGACTATGTAGTGAGTTCATGGCACTGGTAAGATTCAAACCCCTTATCCACAATACATAATTACCTTTTCTCCTAATTGTAATTCCTAATTTTAATTGCAAACTGCTTCAAGCAGGACTCTGATGAAGTAGCATAGAAATCACCTAAATAAATAACTACCCGCGGTGGCGCAGAGGTTAAGACGCTGAGCTGCAGACCAAAAGGTCTGTAGCTCAGCAGTTCAAGACCCTAGTGCCGCGTGATGAAGTGAGCTCCCGTCTCTGACCCAAACTCCTGCCAACCTAGCAGTTCAAAAGCAAGAAATTGCAAGTAGATAAATAGGTACCGCTTCGGTGGGAAGGTAACAGTCATGCCGGCCACAAGACCATAGAAATGTCTTCAGACAGTGCTGGTTCTTCGGCTTGGATACGGAGATGAGCACTACCCCCTAGAGTCAGATTCGACTAGCTTTCAAGCAAGGGAAACTTTTACCTTTACTTAGAAATGAGAGGTTTTTCCATCCCTTCTGCCTTCACCTAAGAAGCTTAAAACCCACCTCTTACATTAGCTTTATGGTATAGCTGCCACTTCCAAATGGCTGCTTTCCATACTATTCCTGTCACCAATATAATGGGGACAATATGAGGGAGGGTGTTTGACATAAGCATGAACTATTTGACTATATTTCCATTCCCCTTTTTCCACAACAGGAATTTTGTTTGGTTTTTAAGAATCAAGCATGGAACTCATACTTTCTTGAATTATCTGTATTTCCTCACCAAGACTCCCCACCATATGCTGAGAACTGTTGTTCATGCTATCAAGACCCAAACCTACAAAGAGGTCCTCTGCACCTCTAGTCAAAAGAGGAGACTCATAGGAGCTGCTAAAAGAGCCAAAAGGTTGTCTGATGAACCCATAAGAGCTTGCAGGTGAAGTTAAGACTGGGCAATGATGAGTTAAATTTTTCATTCTCCTGGCATGTCTTTACCCTCATAACAGTGCACAAACGTAGTCTGAAAGATACACTGAAAGTGTATACCTAATTTAGCTAGCACAGGAAAAAATGTAGTCACACATCCAGTGACTAGAGGACTAGGAATACAGAAATGGAAAGACCAGGCAGCAATGAGCACAAACTGCCTCAAGCAAGGTATTGTGTGAGCAATGGGATTACAAAATATAAGACAACGCTATGAAAACCAGCTGACACCCAGCATAATGGCTACAAAAAAAGACTGGTTTCACGCAGTAGGGATTACTTAACATCAAGATGTGTATAGCATGTAATCAGTACAGAGGAAAAGGAACTACTGTGGGAATTACACCAGATACCCAAATGCTCTGTATACACTTTGCTGAATGGCTCACCATAGGGGTTTCTCCCACCAAGCCATGCTTGTCTTTAAATACTGTGGCTAGGTCTTTGGATTCATCACCTAAATAGATACTTATGGAATATGATTTATCCAGCAGACATAGAATCTTAAAATACTAAAATTGTGGTGGTGTGGGTTTTTTTCTTGTCCTACAGAGGTTTCCCCTTTCACATCACTGTATCTGGAATGTTGTTTTGAATGGAAATTAGCTGTCTGCACCACATATCTGCTGATGACTAATGGATGTCCAAAGTCCTCATGACAACCTTTAACTTCAGAGTTCACTTGGAAAGATTAAGATAGTAGGTCAGACATAAATCATGTCACTCCACTGACACGAAGGCAGGAATCCAGTTTACCTTGCTGAGCCGGCTCCATTGTAAACATTCCCTGTGGCTGCCGAGGTCGTGCATTAACTCTTGTCTTCAATATTTTCTTTTCTGGGGGGCTATGTACTGGGCAACAAGGCACTCAGTGACCTCGCTTTCAATGCCATCACTTGGGCCAAAGGTTTTAGGGGGAGACCACTGATTTAATAAATAAGTTGTAAAACAGAAGACTGAAACCATTGATTAAATTCAATAGCCAGGGGATTTTAATACAACACTGAAAACATTACCCAATTCGTTTTACAAGTCATTTGGTCTCTGTAATGGTGGCCCTTGAGAATTCCCACTCCCTTAAGGACTATGATATAATGAGGGATATGCTCTTCTCAAACGCAATGTATGTGTTTTAATTTCCTGTAAGCAGCATCTTGTACTGTTTCTGACATTCTTTTTTCATTGTTCTGTTGCAGACTTTTTATTAATGCACCCTGCTGCGTCTCTTTCTCTCTCTGTGTAATTGCACCCACTAGGATCTTGTTAGCTAGAGAACTTTAGGCAACTATTAATCATGTTTGGAAGATTGTGAGGCCCTTGCTATGGCTCTGTCAAGGCCCATTTCCACAATCGAGTATCAAATTCATTCTAAATCTTTGATTTGCTCTCATCATCAAGAGGTTACACTCAGGATTAAGTGAGCTAAATGAGAAAGGATGATACCCCTGCTTTATTTGGAAGCCTGAGTCTCCTTTTTTACCTCCGAAAAAGATAGTTTACGGTAGCATGAATATCATCGATTATGCCACGAGTATGCAGGAGAAAGTAACTAATAATTACACTGGATGTGATACAGGACATTGATGATCAAGATTCCCTGCAATTCTTTTCCTGCTAATTAGCAGCTCCATGTAGCTAGTTTGAAGTTCAGGAAAGTAGTCCTGCAGGGAGGAATGTTTAACCCATTTACCAGACAAACAATGCCATTCTAAGCAGAGTGACACCCTTCTGAATCCTTTGAAGTTAATGGGCTTTGAAGTTAATGGGGGTCACTATCCATACACATGAAACCAACCAGCTGCTGGCTCTCTGCAGCTGGTTTGCCCCCCAACTCTGCCCTGTTCGTGAGTTATGCTCCCATTCCCCAGTATGTGTTCAAGCCGCCACTGTGGTGTGAGATGCGAAGTCCCACAGTCGGATCTGGCCTCCCTCCACATGAATCAGGGTTTATACTGGCCGTCATGACCCAGCACTGGCTGCAGCAGGGGGATAGAGGGTTGGCTGAAGCCAAGGTGCTGGCCTTGGTGCCTGTTGGCCTCCTGGGGTCCTGAGAGCCTTAGGGGGAGGACATGGTGGCTGGTGGGCTAGATGCTTCTCTTGGACTCAATAGATCTCTATGGGCTATGCTGCAGTTTTTGTGGGCATGCATAGCTCTGTGCCATTGCTGGAGAGCATTCCCAGGCTGGGCCACTTAGAGGCCAACTAACTCTTGCCACACCCTTTGCCCAGCACTCTGCAACAGATTGTCCCAGCAGCACTCTGGCAGGGGTCCATGACAATCTTGTGGTGGCATTCAGTAACACCATGGCAGCACTAGGCCACTCCAGTGGCACATACATCTAATGAAAGTCCCCTCACCGTAAAATCAATGCCCAGGACAAACCGCTGGACCTAGAGACACCAGATTTGGGGAGAGCGCTCCTACCGTGGCATAGGTGCTCGCTAAGAAGGGATTTTTAGACATTCAACCCCTAAATGGGTCAAAAGGGGGGAAATGTGCTCCCCCCATTGATTCCTATGCGGCTGCCAGGCAGCTGCCTCTCTGCACCCCCCACTCTCTGATTGGTCAGCTGCAGAGCTCAGTGTTCTGAGGTAAAAACCCTAACAGTTACAGGGGACTGCACAGAGCTAATGACAGTTGAGTAAATCAGGAGTGGCCAAGAACCACCTGTGAGGTGAAGCAAAGCTGCTGGCCCAGCCTCTCTGATGGCTTCCAACACACTCCCCCCACCTCCTACGCCTAACAGGTGGTTGTCTGTCAGGTGCAGCCCCACCTCCACAGTGACTTCTAATACTCCCCCCTCCCCCTCCTACACTGGACAGGCAGCTGCCTGTCAGGTGTAGGAGAGGAGGTGGGATGGCTTCCAACACACTCCACCCACCTCCTACACCTAACAGGTGGTTGTCTGTCAGGTGCAGCCCCACCTCCACAGTGACTTCTAATACTCCCCCCTCCCCCTCCTACACTGGACAGGCAGCTGCCTGTCTGCTGTAGGAGAGGAGGTGGGATGGCTTTCAACACACTCCCTTCGCCTCCTACACCTAACAGGTGGTTGTCTGTCAGGTGCAGCAGTGGTTGCAGGGTGCTTAAAGCCACGAGGGAGCCTGCCCCAGCACTAACTCCTTAGTGATCCTGCCAGCCCTGCCTCTACAGTGGCTTTTAATACTTCGCCCCTCTTCCCGTCCAAATGGTTAAAAAAACCCTGCCTAACCGCCCCACTCCGTAACTGCACATCTGACCACAGCCTTACTCAGGATGCTTAAAACTAAGTCTGACTGTGTAGAAATCCAAGAGAACCGCCACAAACTGAGTGAGTGAGCAATAATGTGGCAAATGAAGTTCAGAGTCGATAAGAGTAAGGTGACACAGATTGGGACAAAAAATCTGAACTTCAAGTATAGGCTAATGGGGTCTGAACTTGCTGAGGCTGAGAGGGGTAAAGATCTTGGGGTCGTAGTGGATAACTCAATGAAAGTGTCAACTCAGTGTGCTGCAGCGGCGAAAAAGGCAAACTCTGTGTTAGGGATTATTAGGAAAGGGATTGAGAATAAAACGGCCGATATTCTAATGCCATTGTATAGATCTCTGGTGTGGTCTCATTTGGAATACTGTGTACAACTCTGATCACAGTATCTCCAAAAGGACTTTGCAGAGCTAGAAAAGGTACAGAGGAGGGCAACCAAGATGATTAGGGGTTTGGAGCACCTTCCCTAGGAAGAAAGACTGAAGAGTCTGGGACTTTGCAGTTTAGAAAAGAGACGACTAAGGGGGGGGACATGATAGAGGTTATAAAATTATGCATGGGGTGGAGAGAGTTGACAAAGAGAAATTTTTCTTCCGTTCCTCAAATACTAGAACTCAAGGGCATCCAATGAAGCTAATGGGCAGTAGGTTCAGAATGGACAAAAGGAAATACTACTTTACACCAAGAGTGATTAAAAATGTGGAATATGCTTCTAGAGGATTTAGTGATAGCCACTAAATAAACAGTTTTAAAAGAAACAGCTTTAAAGGGGGATCATATAGATTCTTGGACGATAAATCTATCAATGGCTACTAGCCATGGTGACTGAGGTGAGCCTCCACATTCAGCAGCACTAATCCTCTGAATCCCAGATTCAGGAGGCAACATCAGGGGAAGGTCTTGGGCTCTGTGTCCAGTTGTTGGCCCTCCAGAGGAACTGGCTGTCCACAATGTGAGACAGGATGTTGGACTAGACAGACTATTGCTCTGATTCAGCAGGGCTCTTCTTATGTTCTTATATCTTTGGGTTGTAGCAGGGCAATTTCATCTCAGGGATATGTCAGTATAGTCATTGGTCAGTTCCCTGAACACTTTCACACACACACCTTCCCCAGCACCACTTTCCCAGTCTTCAAAATCACTGCATGGGACTGCGGTTAGTTACAAACCAAAAAAGGGGGAGAGTTTGAGGAGAGGACTGATCTCCTGGGTCACATTTAAATTGACCCCAATATGCCCTGATTTTTGGTTTGTGTAACTGAGAATTGTTAAGTTTCTGAAAAACAATCCATGCAATAACTTAGTATGTCACTAATCATGTAATTAATCCTCCAATCAAAACATCCATGATTCAACCAAATAATATTAAAAATGGACAAGGTGATAGTGCTGTATTGGACCAATCTCTATTACTTTTATCAGGATACAGGCTTTTGAATTGCAATTGGAAGGAGTACATTGCACAATTGACCTGGACCTATCAATCACTCATGGGGGGGGGACCAAAACAGTGCAACCTTTTTTATTTGTGACAAAAGGTCCAGCATCCCAACTTTAAAGGCTACCCCCTCAAGAGAAATAAAGCTGGAGAAATAAAACTGGAAGAAAAAATCCACCCCATCCATAATGGTGCAGTGGTTAGAGTGCCGGAGTAGGAGGTGAGAGACCCAGATTCAAGCTCCCACTCTGCTATGGAAGCTTGCTCCGGCCAGTCACACACTCTCACGCTAACCTAACACACAGGGATGTTGTGAGGATAAAACGGAAGAGAATAATGTCAGCTGCTTTTAGTCCACATTGCGGAGAAAGCAAAGGTGAAAATGAAATGAATCAATAAATAAACCACCCAAGGGTGGTTTATAGACGTTCATGTATATGTTGTAGAAAACACTCTCTGGCAATTCTGAATTATTTGGATTCTACCTGGAAAATGTTCATTTTGCAGCTCTGTTCTGCCTAGCATTTTGCTGTGTATTGCTACTGTAGGCATAGACAGGTTTTATCTATGAACTCAATTCCTGCTGGGAGCAGAAAGCATTTTTCTTCATAGCAATTTATCTCCTTCTCCCAGACCTCCTGGAGGCTCTGCATAACAGGCTGATTGTTCCATTTTTTAATTTTATCTTATTTTTAGAAAAACTGAAGGTGAACAGGGAGGAGACCCACTGATGAGATGGACATGTCTGGCATATCTTGACAAAAGGAGCAAGAAATCCCAAGTGTGGCTTGATTCTCAAGAAATCTGAAAACCTGCCATTTTCGCGACTTGATTTGCTTATTTTACAGGCTCAGAGAATAAGGTATTTGATGTTTCACAGCAGCTGCCCCAGGAAATAATACACTCATTCCACTACTGCAGTCTTCATGGAGGAATAAAACCAGTGAAGGAAGGGAAACTCTTCCTTTTCCAAAAAGATCCAGTTTCCCAACAGCTTTAACAGACTTTCAATGAAAAGAATGTTTTTGATTTGGTGTCTTTCCAGCTCCAGTGGTTAGTGGAAGATTTTGGAAAATGCCTTGGCTTCATTGCTAACAGTTAGAGCAGATTTTGTCCTGCAGCCCTGCCTTGCCATGTGCAGAATAATTATTCAGGCCTGCGGGGAATCTGAACACATAAATATTTACCTCAGAAAAAGAGACTCTGCAGACTAGGTAATCGTTTGCGTTTCCTTTTCTAAAAATAATAATAATAATTCTCGATGGCCAGAAATGATATACAATAGGAGACATATTTCTTCAGCATAAATCTTTTCCATAACATAGCTTTTTAAAAGAAACAGAAGGAAGAAAATGCACTATTTCTTCGAGGTACAGAGCCATCCACCTTCCATATCAAGATTTTAAATTCTCTAGAAAAAATTTATTACTTGTTTCCACAATAACACCAAGTATTCCTACTCTACCAACAATTACAGATAAGGATTGGCCTTGGCCACAAGTGAACTGGGAGGAAAGGATGGGTCCAGGTGTCTGGGAGACACTTGCAATGCACTTCTGAGCAGAGTTACACCCTATTAAATCTATTAAAGTCCAAGGAAGGGTATAACTCCACTTAGGATTGCATTGTTGGACACTTACATGCACTTGTAACTGTGTGGGAATGGACCTAATGAGGGTCTGATTTGTGAAATAATGTTACCTCTGCCATTCGTTTTCGGTCTAGTCATACATTGGGTTGCTATTTGAAGTGTCCAACATAAATGTATGCTAAATAATACCAGGAGGCACTGCACATTTATATGAAAGTGAATGCTTGCTGTATGCTTTATTATTTTCACTCATTAGCCAATGTTACATACATTGTTCGGAAATATATTTTGTCACTCACACCCTCCTTCTTCACTGTATTTATTTTACTCTGCAGATTCATTGCTTCACTAGTTTACGTTTGTACGGACACTGATTTTTGTTTGCTTGCTTGTTTTTGCCATAGGGTTGCCAAGTATAGCTTACCTCCGCAGCGGGGGAGGATCCCGGAGCGCGTGCACACCGCACGCATGTCACCAGGAAGTGACGTTATGACGCCGGGCATGCTGGGGGCGGGGCCACGACCATTCAAGGGGAAACCACAGAGTTTCCCCTCAGATGGTCGTGGCCCCGCCCCCAGCGTGCCCGGCGTCATAACATCACTTCCTGGTGACGCACACGCCAGGGTGGGGTTCCCCCCGGGGCCCAATTCCGCGGCGGCGGAAATCGGGCCTCCAAAGCGGGGGGTTACCCCCCTGCCCCCCCCCACTTGGCAGCCCTATTTTGCCATCAAGTCACAGCCAATGTATGGTGACCCCGTAGGGTTTTCAAGGTAAGTGATGTTCAGAAGTGGTTTGCCAATTGCCTGCCTCTGTGTAGTAACCCTGGTGTTTCTTTATGGTCCCCTATCCAAATACTGACCAGGACCAACCCTGCTTAGCTTCCAAGATCTAACAAGATCAGGCTAGCCTGGGCTATCCAGCTCAGGGTAAAGGGTTTTTTTTGGGGGGGGGGAAGGGGGTTATATCAAGTTGCAACTGACTTATGGTGACCCCCATAGGATTTTAAAGGTTCAGAGGTGGTTTGCCAATTGCCTGCCTCTGCTTAGCAACTCAGGAATTCCTTGGTCGTCTCCTATCCAAATACTAACCAGAGTCAACCCTGTTTAGCTTCCAAGATCTGGTGAGACTGGGCTATTCAGGTCAGGGTGAAAAATATCCAGCTATTATTCAGCACACAGACCTCTGACGGAAGACAGGAGAGGCTTTGCATTCAAACAGGTGGCTACTTGGAACATTTTGCCTGGAATGTTTTGTTAAGTCATAAATTTCCTTTTCTCCCATGCACATTGATGAGGACACAGCACATCAAGGACATTGACACAGACCTTCTGTCATCAGCATCCCCCAAACCATGCAGTACTGTAGCAAAAGTCACTGGTTTTGTTTCTGGAGATTAGGAAACCAGCTCGCAGTTTGCATACTTAGCCAGCGCCTCACCATGCATTCTTCAATTGCTCCAGCGTTTGTATGTTTTGAGTTTACCACCACCCATTCATGTTGAAAGGTGGGGAAAACTTTGTTGTTCATTTTTTAAATACCCATAATTTCTTAAAATACACAGACAACAAATGCTCAGACATGGGAACCAGCTAGGATCCAAGTTTCTCTTAGTGCTGAGAGTCTCATTTACAGTGCAATCCTAAACAGAGTTACACCCTTCTAAGCCCATTGACCTTAATGGCTTTAGAAAGGTGCAGCTCTGCTTAGGCTTGCACTGTTAGTCACACAGATGTGTAATGTAACGTTATAGATTAGGTTATTCCCTTGGAGGATGATTGGAAAGGATATGAGTACATTGTACAATCTATTCCGTAGGGGATGACACAATACATAGAAATGTAGATAGGACTGACACTTTGATCCAGTGTTCTGTTGAGCAGCACACAGCCTGTAACAGTCAACAGGGCCAAATAGCAACAGTGTGAAATCTGAATACAGAATATATTAACCCTGTAATTCAAGATGTGTATGAATCCCCCAGATCTTAAACGCCTTGATAACATGTGTTTAATACAGCATAAAAAAGGGGAATGGAAGAGACCCTGGTGAGAATTTTTTCCATAGCAGGAGCCATAAGAGTAATTCACAGCCGTACATACATGACGTAATATGGGAAAGCTCCCACACAAGCCACAACACAAATTAGACATTCTCGTATTTTGTTTATGGTCCTTCCACACCATGGTCCTTCCACATGGTCCTGCCACAACAAATACTGACAGCCACTTCCACAGCAATGCTGTTACTACCCACCAATCACATATCACCAGTGTTCCCTCTAAGCTCACAGTTTTTTAGCCTCCGGCTCACACATTTTTATCTTGGCTCAGGAAGGCTGGCTCCAGAGCAAACTAGTTTATGCAGTAGCCAAATCACTCGCTCACAACTTTAATGCCAGTAGCTCCCAAAGTAGGATTTTTGCTCACAAGACCCCACAGTTTAGAGGCAACATTGTCACCCATGCTTTGAAGGCATTAAGCAACACATACATTCCCCATTGGTGGTGCTTCTGTTGTTGACCTTGGTGGGCCATTCCTTGGTAGGAGATAATGCAGCCATTAGGAAGTATTTTCTGTACAGGAAGTTGCACTCAGTCTCTAGTTCCTGTAAGGCCTACCTCTTGTCCTGGCTCTAACCTAGACAAACAAAAAAGGTCTGGAGTGTGTGGCCAGCAGTACCAATCTTTAAAGTGGAGTCCCTGGTGTTCACCAACAATGGTGGCTCCCCATACATATAATGTGAAGTCCTGCATAAAGCCCTCAGTGTTCTGGGACCATCCTACATGTGGAACTACTTCTCCAAGTATGATCCCCACCATGCCTCCCTAGATCATCTCAGGGCTCTTTTTGTAGAAAAAGCCCAGCAGGAACTCATTAGCATAATAGGCCACACCCAACAGCAGAAACTCAATAGCATATTAGGCCACACCCCTGACAGGACAGCTCATTAGCACATTAGGCCGCACCCCCATGTTACCAGAAGTGTGGTTATCCAGCCACACCCACCTTTTGCTTGTTATTCTGTTTCCCTTGTTTGTTGTCAAAACCCAGGGCTTTTTTGTAGCAGGAACTCCTTTGCATGTTAGGCCACACACCCCTAATGTAGCCAATCCTAATGAGTTCCTGCTGTTGGGTGTGGCCTATTATGCTAATGAGTTCCTGCTGGGCGTGGCCAACTTGGGAGCCAGCCGGAACTCCGTTCCTGTGCGTTCCTGCCCAAAAATAGCCCTGATCATCGTTGCAAGGCCTTCTACAGGTGCCTGGCCCGCAAATCGCCTGCTTGTTAAACACTAGAGCAAGGACATTTTCAGTGGTTGTCCTTTCTCTCTGGAATCAGCTCCCTGGGGAACTTCATGCCCTGCAGGATCTTTTGGTATTCCATAGGGCACATAAGGCTGTTTTGTTTCATGTGGCCTTTGGCTAATGCTACAAACCGGAGAAATGGCCATTTGTTTCAGTTCTCCAAGCAATTTGTTATTTTATTAATTGGTTTTATTGTTCTGTTTATTGTTTTAATTTGTATTTATTGTATTTTTTTCCTGCCAACCTAGCAGTTCAAAAGCAAGAAATTGCAAGTAGATAAATAGGTACCACTTCGGTGGGAAGGGAACAGCGTTCCGTGCGCCTCTGCGTTTAGTCATGCCGGCCACATGACCACGGAAACATCTTCAGACAGCGCTGGCTCTTCGGCTTTGAAACGGAGATGAGCACCGCAACCCTAGAGTGGGACTCGACTGGCTTTCGAGCAAGGGAATCTTTACCTTTACTATTGTATTTTTTAATGTTGTAAGCTGCCCTGAGTCCCCTGTGGGGAGAGGATGCAGGGTATAAATTAATTAAATGGATTCAATGGGATACCCACCCACCCTTTTCTACATGATGCATACTTGCCCTCTATATATTTACAATGTGGGAGGGTTCTTTAACACCCCTCACCTAGTGGGTCCCCTGGCCCTTACTCACTATTGTGCTGTGCCTTGTGCAGCTGAGGTTTTTGATGATAAGTTGTATCTGGGGTCTTGTTCTGCACTCTCGGTCTGAGGCAGAGATCTTTCGCATCTACAACGGGATCCCACCAGATCCTTTTTTAAAACCAGAGATGCTGGGGATGGAAGCTGGGAACTCCTACATGCCAAGAAGATGCTCTACCACTGAGCCACGGCCCCCTTTCCTAATTTGTTGTTAGCCCTGGTATTTGTTATTTGTACTCCCTTTTTGTAACAAATGCCCTTTCACAGGAAAAAAAACCCTTAAAATCCTATCCCACTTGGACTATGGAAATATGATTTTCAGTGAAATCAGTAATATAAAGGACTATGTATTTATTTAGAAAATGTTATTCTGCCTTTTCTCCAAGAAGCTCAGGGTAATTTACATTGTTCTCCCTTCCAAATGAACCAAAACCATTTTTTCTTATCTCCTTGCCTAATTAGGACCCACATCTTAAACTGTAATATTGCTCTTTGAAGCAACAAGAATAGTTATTCATGGAAATGGATTACTATTCCTTGATATGTGGTAGTTATTCAAGATTTTGGAACTAGTGCCTAGCTTAACATCATAGAACAAGCTAACAGTTAGAAATGCAAGTATTTTATTCTTCTATCGATTTAATTCCTTTGCTCCTCTGTGGCTCAAGCTCATGAAGCTTAAGCAAAACAATGGAATCATGTGGGATGTAGAGACCTCATGAGGCACCAAGCACTTCATCTCCTCCTTGCAGCTGGTTGCCTTGACAGAGAACTTGCACATGATCCACACAACCCACAAGGTTCTGTTATTCAAATGCTAGGAGAGCAGCAGCGACGTAATATATGTAATGGGTCCAGTTAAAGGTTAGGGATGTACAATTTAGTTACCAACTTTTGACCTGACCAGGCCATTTGTAAATATATTAAATGCTTCCAGTCCAAACTGCAGCCTGCAAAAATGCAAACCTTTGAGAGCCAGTTTGGTGTAGTGATTAAGTGTGCGGACTCTAATCTGGGAGAACCACCAGGTTTGATTCCCCACTCCTCCAGTTGCAGCTGCTGGATAACCTTGGGCAAGCCATAGTTCTGACAAGAGCTGTCCTTGAAAGGGCAGTTCTTGAAAGAGCTCTCTCAGCCCCACCTACCTCACAGGGTGTCTGTTGTGGGGAGGGCAAGGGAAAGGTGTTTGTAAGCCGCTCTGAGACTCCGAATGAAGGGTGGGGTATAAATCCAATCTCCAGTCTCCTCCTCCTCCTCCTCTTCTTTGCATACACACAACATACAAAGGTATTCTGTGGTGTTTCCAAGAAGATCATACCAAACCAGATTATAGGAAGATTGCAACAAAGCGAGGGGAAATGCAGAAGCAGGATGGATACAGACATCACATGGATGCTCCTGAAAACAGTACTGCTGTAAAGGAGCCAAGGTGGAGCAAAACATCTGTATGGAAATAACCATGTTATAACCATCTGTATGGAAATAACATAATTGGTATGCTTTCATACAGATATTTTTTGTGAAAGTTTGTGGTATTTCTAGCAGAAATGTACAATGGGGTGCATACTTTTCACTTATTTATTATCTGCATATATTTACAAAGTAAATAGGAATGGAGGAGGGCGCTTTAGTCACCAGTTTGGTGTCGTGGTTAAGTGTGTGGACTATAATCTGGGAGAACCGGGTTTGATTCCCCACTCCTCCACTTGCACTTGCTGGATGACCTTGGGTAAGCCATAGTTCTGAAAAGAGCTGTCCTTAAAAAAGAGCAGTTTCTGTCAGAGCTCTCTCAGCCCCACCTACCTCACAGGGTGTCTGTTGTGGGGAGGGGAAGGGAAAGGAGTTTGTAAGCCGCTTTGAGACTCCTTTGGGTAGTGAAGGGCGGGGTATAAATCCAATCTCCTCCTCTTCTTCTTCTAAAGAATTTGTGGGTGAGGCTCACAGCACTGGTAGCAATGAACTTGAATTGCCATGTGTATACTGGTATATATCTCAGGTACATATTGTATTATAGCCTCCTCATATTATGTTGAAATGTGGTTTTGCAAACAAATAATGTTCAAGTAAAATGTTCATTGCAGGAACAAAAGAAATCATAGCTCTTAATTAATGCTATACCCTTCTCAAAACATGCTAGACAGCTACTGACTGCAGAAAAATACTGGAAGAGTCCATGTTAGAGAAATGCTAAGAATTTTCCTCATCCACAAACTTCAACTTCATCTTAAAACTTTGCCAAAGTTCATGACTTTCTGAGGTTTTGGATAGAGCCCGTTTCTATAAACAACCCAAATAAACCCTACTTTCAGCGTTCCTCAAATACATTCACCATAATCCATCGAGCAAAGAGAAACATCACAATTCAACGAGGCTTCATTTTGAGTGAATGGTGAAAATTCCACATTAAAGAAGAACATCAGAGGCGTCCACAGCTGCATCAACATTATCTGTAAAAATGGCATGACACTACTTGGAACTCTGGCGCTGAAACCCAAGTCCCAGAATCAGCCAAGGGCTGGAGCCAAGCCATTTCCGAATTCTCATGTCAAATGAGGCTGCCATCTTGCTTAGTTTCCACTGAGGTTTCCCACAAATTAACAGCTGTAGCAGACGCTTGGAAAACATGAGCTCTTTCCAAGTCTTTCTTCTTTCAGTTTTTTCCTTCCTTCATTTCATTTTGTTGCATATGAGAAGAGAGAAAAAATTAAATTACAAATCAAAAACAGAAAATGATTGGGCATAAACTTTTGCATGCAGTGCTGTAGGAAAATAAGACAAAGAATGAGCATGACAACTTTAACCTTTTCACCATAATCTTCTAATAAAAAAGAGGGCAAAACCAAATGAATATATTTCGTAGTATATTTCCATTCTGCTGCAGACCAACACAGCTACACTCCGAAACATATTTCAGAGTAGTAGTGTTGCAAAGTTTTCTGTTTATTTCATAATATGTCTAATGCAAATTGTCATATTTCTATTAAAATGAAGGGCTAAATTCCCCCTTCCTTTGATAAGAATAATATTTGTACCCAGACATCAAGGAAATAATGTATTTATTCTAACTACTTGCATTCATGTTCTACCTTTCTTTGTAGAATCCAAGGAACTCTATATACATTTCCAATTCAGGTACTACTCAGACAACTGCATCATGTGTCCTACAACTATATCCTGGGACTAAAAGAGTGATTTGCTAAGGATCAGATCCATGCTATAAAGTGAACGGCTTCAAGTACATTTCTTTTTACTCTGGCATAATCTCGAATATTAATTCTTTTGCTATGACTAAGACAAGGAAAATTTATTTTTTACTTTTAAAGTATAAAATAAAATCATAATACTGAGCATTTCTCATTTTTCTTTGGCCATATCAACAATCGTCTTGCAATTATAGTTTATGAGAACAATTGTATCCACCAAGTTACTGTCACATCTTGCAGTGTTTTAAACCACAACCATATATGGTTACTACATGGCTGCATTATGGCACATGGTTTTGAGCTCCTTGAACATGAAGTAAATAGTTTCTCTCCACACATTAGGCTTTAGGATGAAGAATGATAGCCTTGGGGGATTAGAACTAATGGGAAATGGCTGATTCTTTGAGGTACAAAGTTAATTTTCCACTTGTATTACAACAGAAAGTCAACTGCTCCAATCTCAATGGTCTACAAAGATAATATACATCCTATAGCATATGATGAACAAAATGGCATGGCTAGGAAAGTCTAAGATATAGGGTTAGCATAATGTAAATAAAAAAAATCTGGGTGGCCTTGACTCTCCTTGATCTGCACCACATAGAGTGGCACCTCTTGTTGACCTAGAGTTGCTTCCACACAGAGCTCTTGCTCCACGTGCTGTGGCTTTATGGGGGGCTTTCACATGACATCATCAAACAATCACCTACCTTCTGGTTTTCCCCAGGCTCCACTCTGATATTTCCAGGGACTGGGGGGACAAAATTCCTGAGGCCCAAGTCATCTGGAGGGCCACTGCAGTTCTACACTGCAGCCACTAGGGGCACAGGCAACACAGAGCACAGTAAACAGCATTAGCCCTACTTTTTGCTCACTATGCCTTTCTGTAAAGTTTACTACAAAGAGGCAAACACTTGCATATCCTACCAAATCCATCAACCAAGCCAGCTCTGAAGCAAGGCAAGACCATCCATCACAACTCATGGCTCCTATGTTCATTGCCAGACTACAGTCTCCTAACAAGGCTGTTGTTCCCAGCAGTCTGTTTCCCTCTTCTTTTCCTTCCACCCACCTTCATAGTTTTGTCTGCTCAGCTAGATCTTCCTTGTTAGAGTTTTGTACAAGATAACCGTTCCTCTTTTCTTAATTTTCCTTCCTCTTTTCCATACTTTTTCTCCTCCTTCATTTTGCTCTCTTCCTTTCATGATATGCCTTCATTTCTCTCTTCCCCTTCATTTGTCAGTCTTGGTTTTAACTCCTCATCCCTGGTTGGCAACTTAGAACAGCACCATTTCCTCTTCATTTTCTCCCCCACAAGCCATCTTCCCCTTGCCTCCAATAGGCTGTCTGATTTTTGTTTTTTAAAAAAATAATTAATAGGTACGTGCCTAATACTGAATTTTTAAAAGATAGAAGACCCATCAGACATGCCCCCCCCCAGCATGAGAGGAAAACACAAAGAAATCCCTGCACTGAAGCTCTGTTGCCACTGTGAATGTATTCTTTTTTGCAGTGGCAATGAGAGTCAAAACAGGAACTCCGTCCTTCATGGAAGTAACCCATCACTAGATAACATGCTATTGATACCAGTAGCATTAGGGATTTATAACCAAAGTGGTACTTAACCATGCAAGCTGATCTTACTATATGGGAGGATGACACTGGTGGGAGGAACCATGAAGGTGGCAACAACCAGGGGTCGTTTCGTAGAAAAAGAGCTAGGGGAACTCATTAGCATAACTCATTAGCATATGCCACACCCCTGACATCACTGGAAGTGTGTTATAAGGCCACACCCCCTGGCATCACTGGAAGTGTAATAAGGCCACACACCCCGCCCCCAACGGTCCCAGCCGCCACCGCCGGCCTTGCAGCTCCACTGCCGAGCCCCATGAGGGGCCCGGCGGTGGACCTGCAAGGCCGGCGGGAGTGCAAGGAAGCCCCGTGAAGGCCCTCCCTGGCCCCAGGCAGGCAGGGGTGGGGAGAGGCAGGGAGGAAGCAACTTACCCTCCCTCTTCTCCTGCCTCTTCCTGGCTGAATGAGGGCCGGAAGCGGGGCGGCCGGAAGCAGGGGGCAGGGCTTCGTCATGTGCCCCACCCCCCGTACCTCACCTGGGGGAACCGAGATCCCCCGCAATCCCCCACAAAATGACCTCTGGCAACAACCATACCACTCCAGGTGATGTGTGTGCTCAAGAAAGAAATAATGTCATGTATAGAAAATAATCAACATTTCCTAGCTGACAGATAGGTGCATCATAAAGAGTGAAAATTCCAGCAAACCTACTGACAATTATTTCAGCCATTTGACAAAAGGTCAAGGAGGCCCTGAGACTAAGGCCCCTTTCAAACAGCCTTCGAAGTAATCCATTTTAGCTGTCAGTTGCTAACAGATTTTTTTCCCTGTCATTTCAGACACAACCATTTTGGCACCCGACTGATAATGGATTTTATTTAGCTTTTCAAACAAAGCCACTTGTGTCTCATTTGCAAAGCAGGGCTAAGCTGATTTTTGTCTTTTTGTTTTTGAAAACTCATTTCTTCTGTTTTCAGGTGTTCTTTGAGTGTCTGAGTCACTGTAGTCTGGTGTTCAAAATGTCTGCTGCATTTCTGAAAGTGCTGCCTTTTTACCTGCCCTTTTTGCAGTCTTCTATTTTGGCTTTGTTTAAAGAACATTCTAAACCTTGCACTATAGCACTAGACCAATACAGCAATTCAATGCTATATTGCCAATATTCAGATGCTTGATGAATGCTGGCAATATAGCATTTAATTGCTATATTGGTCTAGCGCTACAGCACAAAAGTTAGAACATTCAAAAGAAAGCTGAAATAGAACACTCTGCAAAAAGAGCAGGAAAAAAGTGGCACAGTTTGAAATGAGCAGAGCACTTACGATACAGGTCATAAACAGATTTTAAAATGCTATCTGAAACCTCAGTCCCCATGTTGCTTTACATGGAATCAGGAAGTAACAGATAACAATTGGTTTAAAATGACAATGTGAAAGGGGTCTAAGAAAAACTCACTAACCAATCTCTAACCGATCTAAATATGTAATTCGCTCCAAGTCAGCGTTGTCTGGTCTTCCATGTTATCCTCACAACAGCCTCGGTAGGTTAGGCTGGGGGTATCTGACTAGCCCAATGTCCAGTGAGCTTCCATGGCAGAGGGGGGAACTGAAATGGGGTTTTCCAGATACTAGTCTGAAACTCTAATTGCTGCACTTGCTATCATGTGATGGCCTGGGTGAGTCATGTCAGCTGGGTGGTATCAAGTCACCCACTGGTTGCTGCTGGGCCTGTTGCTAACGAGTCCTCCCTCAAAGGCCCAAACAGGCTTGGAAAAGACCATGTCCCTTAGCCTTTTACTGAAACCAAGGCTTGAAGGCTGGCAATGAAGTTGTGGTTGCTTAGCAACTCTCACAATAGCCACTAGAGAGGGCATTCATTTCTTGGAGGAACAGACACTGCTATTATTCTTTTTTTTGGGGGGGGGGGTTAACCCCCAACTTAATTTTTTATATATATACTAGGTTTCAGGCTATTCTGCAAACCTAGGGCTTTTCTCAGGTTTGTAGAAAGAGCTGTCTTATCTGTTCATGGCTCCAGTCTCTGGATTTAAGAATCCACAGATGGGCCATGATGAGAATTAGAAATACTGATATCTGGAACATATAGTTTGTGATTATCCCATCTGTACTTGATGTGTTAAAATGATATGTTTCATGTGTTCAGAAGTCCACCATCTCTAGGAAGAATGAAATGTTAAAAATGTTTTCCAATTGTTCACAAAATCTGATGTGATTATTTCTGGCAGCTAGTTTTTGTCATGAAGTGACACTTATTTTGTCAACCAATCTCAAGAAAAACTGCGGCTCTGCCACTTAGAGGTCTGTCAGACAGAGGTAGACTATTCATTTAATGTTTTATAAAGACATTGTAGATCTGACCCCATTCTTCCACACCAGACACCAGCAGCTGCCTTTTCTCTCTCTTTTAAATCTATGACAAGATGACAAGAGTTCTCAAACAGAATCAGTCAATCTATAGACTGCCTGAATAAATCTGGAGCTATATTCATGAACAACCAGTTCTTATTAACTTAGCTGCCATGAGAAGCCAGGTTTCCACTAGACGTCTTACAAGCATTTTTTTAAAAAAACTTATACTAATCAATGAAAATGGTTTATTCCAAATTCTAGTTCAAAATAATCATCATTATTTGTATTTTCTATAAAAAGATATCTGTCATACCAAAACATTTGCTATAATTTTAATCCGTTTTTGTGCAGTCCAGTTTTTCACCTCTGGGCTTCATGTAATCTTGCAGCTTCTTCCTCAATTTCTGAGTGCCCCAGAATAATAACCAGATTCAAATCTTATACAAACATCAACAATGCTTGAGAATGTTATCTCTATCCTGGTGTTCGTGGCTTCATAATGGCAAGTCTTTGAGCACGCCCCCCCCCCCCAGCACTCTCTGGCCACTTACTACTACTGAATGCCATCATATTTACTGTAGTAGTAGTAGTAGTCAGCAGCAACAGCAGCATCATTATCATCATTATTATTTTTGTTATTATTAAATATGTGTCTATAAAATGTGGAGTCCTATCTCAATTCTCTACACCACAAACCTGTGAGATGGCAGGTGGTAAGTCACGACTTTTATTCTATTTTCATGTCAAAAGTATAGATTGTCGGATCACAACCCCCATGCTACATATGCTTTTCAAAATCCTGAGGAAATAGGAAACTATGAGACTGAGGTTTAAGACAACATAACAGCAGTAGTGCTGGATATGATGAATGGTCAAATTTATCCAGTGGCTGAACAGATGTATCCAGAAACTCTATAACCAGAGCATGGAAGCCAAAACCTCAACCAGCTGTTGTCTTCCTCCAACAGTGGTATTCAGAGGGTAAATGCCTCTGAACATGGAGGTTCTGCAATGTATTGGCTCTCCCAACTTTCCATCTGCAAACATGGTCGTTTTGTGCTTCCAGATGAGTAATGAACAAGTCCCACTGCACCCGTCTCAAATCCAGTTCTTGCAGTAGCCCAGCACTTATTCCCTTCAACTGAGAGCTGTCTGTTTACTCCAACTGTCACTGCTTTCTGTTATTTAATCAATTTCCAATCCATGATCATATTCCATGACTTCCACATTTATTCTTGCCTTTGGCGAGGAACTTTGTCAAAAATTTCTTGAAAATTCCAGCATATGATGTCTACGGGATCATCTGTGTCTACATGTTTCTTAACCCTCTCAAGGACTTCAAAAAATTGGTGAGGCTGGTCTCCATTCAGTCATTGAACTCAAGCAGTTTCTAGGTTTCTCCTGCCTGTTTCTTCCTGTGTCCTTTTGTCTACCCTGCCCTCACCTCTGCCTACAACACCTGCTTTAGGAAGGAAAGTCTCCAGTTTTGCCACACGGCAGGGAAGAGATGGGCGATTGAAAGATCCAGGAAAGGAACTGGCATCTCTCCCTTCTTCAGTACTTTTTAAAGTATTTGTGCAACTCTTGAGTAGCACATTAGCCATCCTACTCCAGCAAGCTCACTCATTCAAATTCAAAGCCTTGTTTACTGGAAAAACCTTAGATAGAGCAAAATAAGCATTTGTGCAACCTTGAGAGATAAGAACTCTTCCACTGGTGACCTGCGCAAAACAATGCTCTGCCTGATCAAACTGCTACATAAGAAGAAACACCATCATATATGACTCAAGTGTTGCAAAAGGCTGAAGATGCCCTTTTCTGCTGCTGAGGCTGCAAAAACAAAAATGTAATACCAGCATCGGCCACAATAATATTTGAAACGTCTTTGAATGAAAAAGAATGAATTAATTTTAACTCTCACTAAGTGACAATAAAACAACTCTATTGATTGAGGCCTAGGTCAAAAAGCTGTGCCTTCTGAACTGATCAGCAAATCTTGCCTTCTGGAACCACTTCAGTCCACAGTGTCAAGGAAAACTCATTTAGTCTATAAATAATGCAGATACAGCAGAGCTCGCTCCTCCTTATGCATTACAATATCTCACTACCAACCGACTTATCAATCATTTACACTTTTCTACCACCTTTCAGGAAGGCAATTTGGAAGCACTTTATAGACATTGCTGTCAAGCAACCAGCTAAAACACAGTGAAATGAATCTGAGATCATTTGATTCATACAAACAAGCCAGTCCTGACAAAAGAAGAAGGAAAGTCAATTCCATTACAATGGGACATTGAGACGCTCCTCTATCCATAGTTACAAAAGGCCCCAGACCTCAAACTTTATCAGACCCATATGTCATTTTGGTACCATTTATTTAACAAGCAGGGAAACTGGGAATTATTAGCCAGTCATAGTCTACGTTTGCTCATTAAGATGTGAGAATCAAGTCGAGCATTAGTCCAACTTGGTACTGTCTGTTGTGAAAGGGAGCAACTCTTCAGGATTTCAGACCAAAAAAAGTAATTTCCCAGGCAGCACCTACTATTCTCTTAGTCTGAGGTGCCAGAGTTCAGCCCTGATATACTACATGAAAACCATATGCTTTCCATCCAATAATCTACATCAAAATGAACACACGTATTAAAATCAGCTCAATGGTACAAACACAGCACATCTAGATTCAAGTCCAGTAGCACTTTAGAGACCAACAAGATCGTCGTAGTATAAGCTTTTGAGAGTCAATCTCTCTTTCTCAGGTATTGGGTGAAGGGAACATTGATTCTCAGAAGCTTATACACCAGGGGTCGTTTCGTAGAAAAAGAGCTAGGGGGACACATTAGCATAACTCATTAGCATATGCCACACACCTCTGACATCACCGGAAGTGTGTCATAAGGCCACACACCCCGCCCCCAACGGTCCCGGCTGCCGCTGCTGGCCTTGCAGCTCCACTGCCGAGCCCCATGAGGGGCCCGGCGGTGGACCTGCAAGGCCAGC
>NW_015160844.1:779172-784213 GCF_001447785.1 Gekko japonicus | reverse complement strand
GGAAGGAAGGAAGGAAGGAAGGAAGGAAGGAAGGAAGGAAGGAAGGAAGGAAGGAAGGAAGGAAGGAGGGAAGGTCTTACCTCAAAAGCCTTACCAAAGAGTTTGATTTACTACCTAAAAGCCATCACTGAGGAAGCCAGGCACATTTTCCTTGGGAGGCGCTACTACTGAGGTACTAGAAACTTCAAATAATCTAGTTCCAGATCGTTTAAGGTTTCACTAGCATCTGCTCCCACCATTCATTTCCCACCTCAAGTCATAATCTTTTGAGTAAAATATCACTGTTAATTTCTCTGGAAATGATTATGAAGTCACTTAAGAGGATAAGAGGATTAGCACTGGCATTGAGGGTGCTTTGGGGGAAAGCCATAACAGTTAAATCAGTTTCCACACTGGCTTAAATGTGTAATATACTTGTGCCCTCAAGGAAGACAAATTATCTACCAAAAATTGGTTAGTCTCTATCATTCCTGAGCCAATATCTTCCCTCCATTTGAGGCTGATATGCCATCAAAAGCAATCTGTATAACTTTAATATTCTGTCATTGAGAAGCATAAAACAAAATAATTCTGAGATACAATTTTAGTGTCCTCATTTTTAATATCATTAAATTATTCGATAGGAATTGTTCTCCTGAATAACCACACCAATCCAGCTAAGAGTGTATGCATGTGAAAAAGGCTGCTCTACATGTTCCTGACTAGCTACTTAAGGAACCACATGCACAAATGGGTACAGGGTGTCAGGTGTCTCTTCCTGATAACCATTGCTTGGTCTCCTCACACAGAGCCCTCTTCAAAAATCTGTAATTGCATCTCTTAATTCAGTGGTGCAAAGGATCTGAATTATGTTCCTCTATATTCTCCTTCCCTTCTAAACAATTGAAAAATGTGCCTGAAAAGGGCTGTAGGTGTGCATGGTTGTCTGGGGCCATGACCTATACAATTACTGACTAAAAATTCTGTGACTTGGCCCTTATAGGAAAGAAGACTGTCATTCTCTTTATGTCAGAAAAAAGAAATATGAAACATATACAAATTCTCTGTTTTTGCTTAATTCTTGGTGCCACTTCTCTGTATATGAAACCAGGAATTCTAAAAGCATGTGGACTTGATAAACCTTTCACAATTCAATTAAATAAATACATAGATTCTATTTCTCGATACCAAATAGTGCACAGACATCTGGATGATCTAAATAGACTCCTCTAAGTGTATTAAAGCTTCTTAAATTCCTCAGAATCCTCCCAACCTTTGGGAAATGGTTGACTTAAAGCTGTATATAGCAGATGGCTGTGAGATTTCAGTGGAGCTGCATCAGGATACCAGAGTAAAATTTGGCACCAGATATCCACACAGACTTTTTTCACTGCCTAGTGTCTACTTTGAAAAATAATTCTGTGGTATTATTTTACAGCCTTGCCCACCATCCGCTGCCTCCCTCCTGCCGTCTGTGCTTCTATACCCCCGCGCTTCATTCATTACATGCTTGGCAGCCATGCTTGCTGGTGTATTTCAAGCATTATAAACATCTGCCTGATTCTGTACTTGAAGCCTGGCCTCAGGCTATTTTAAGAGCCCAAAGTATTTATTTATGTCTTTCTTTCCTTTGTTAACTGTCAGATTGTAGATAAATATCTCTACCTTACAAAAGATACCATTAAAGATGAAATTATTATTGGTGTTGGATATGACAGATTCAAGAGGGAATTGGATAAACATATGGAGCAGAGGTCCATCAGTGGCTATTAGCCACAAGGTATAGATAGGAACTCTCAGGCTGGGGCAAGTGATGCTCTGTATTCTTGGTGCTTGGGGGGGGCAACAGTGGGAGGGCTTCTAGTATCCTGACCCCACTGCTGGACCTCCTGATGGCACCTGGTACTTTTGGCCACTGTGTGACAGAGTGTTGGACTAGATGGGCCATTGGCCTGATCCAACATTGGCTTCTCTCATGTTCTTATGACTACATCTAGAAGAAGGCGAAATCATAGATATGACAGGAACCCATGTGGTTTTGTCATCTGCCTATATTCAAACATTCCACAGTCCAGGGTTCTGAAAACTCTTTTTGAATAAGTTGCTCTGCTTTTCATTTTTTTTTTTGGGGGGGGGGCGTTTGAATGATTTAACACATCCAAATATTAGAAATCATAGATATGACAGGAACCCATGTGGTTTTGTCATCTGCCTATATTCAAACATTCCGCAATCCAGGGTTCTGAAAACTCTTTTTGAATAAGTTGCTCTGCTTTTCGTTTTTTTGGGGGGGCGGTTTGAATGATTTAACACATCCAAATATTGGATGCCAACTAGATATATGCTATTAATTTTCTTAATCAGAAAGGCAATGTATCTCTTAAATGAAAAGGGATGGTGGTGTTCAACAGCTTCCCACATAATTATCAGAGCAGTATATAATTCTCTACTCTATCCAGCTGTTTCACTTTCTCTGATTCTAATATCGCATGTACTTGTTAGTAACAGTTCAATGTATGCTTTATTTTTAACACACTAGACAAGAGGTCACATTCTAATTTCCTTTAGTCTACTTCATTGTTAGTGAAAAATAATAGCAACTGTTTTCCTTGGATTTCAGATACAATTTCATTACTACAATGCACTTCCTTTCTAATGAGTGTTATTTTACAGAACATTTTTTGTTATCTTGGAGAAATGAGCTTTAAAGAAAGAGAGAGTGATTATTTGGGCTACATTTGCATGTTTGTTCTGGATGTTGTTTGTATATCAGGGTCTGAACACACAACCATAGAAGACTGACACATGATGGCTGTGCATGCAGCTTGTACAGCCACCATGTTTGAGAGTATACGGAAGAGCTGATATTCTGTAAACAATTTTCACATGTGTTGCTTCAGAATCGGTATTACAGTATGTAAAGAGGAACAGTATAAAACCCCTCAGAAAGATAAAAGTTCATCTTAAGTGCGCAAGGATCCACAGTGCAATCCTAAGTAGAGTTACATCTTTCTAAGCCCTTCAATGGACTTAGAGGGGTGGATAACTCTGTTTAGGATTGTACTGTGAATGTCCAAAGAGCTCTGAATCTACATAACGTTATGTGTCCTAGTATTAATCAAATGGCATTTCTTTTTAGTAGGAATTTTCTGGACATAAAAATCATCTCTAAAAGATCCAGCTGAAAGAGTAGGGAAATGCTCAGGATATCCTTTGGCAACTCTCTTACACTTATCTCTGCATCATGTTTTGTATGATATTAAACTCATAAGCAGATAAAATACTTTGTTTATTTTTATGGAATATGACAGCAGCCAAAAATAAGCAAAGGAGAGTATAACCATTGTATGAGTCCATTATTTCTGGAAATGTCAATGGCTTCCTCCCTTTCCTCAGTGTTTTCTTTGAGACAATTTACTTCAGGAGTTTTCAATAAGCCTAAAATAATGTTTCTATTCAGTAAAAGAGGCATTCATGTTTACATTATGGAAAGAAAACAAATGGTCCCTTTTCTGTAAGCACTGTGCTTCTTCCCCTTCTGTACCATTAAATTATACCATAAAATAAATGTTCAAGGTTTTCCTCTCACCTGAGTTTATGGGTACTGTTAAATCAGCCACAATTTCTTCCTGTTCCAAGGGGTAAAGTACACATTGTATCCTAATATGCTCCCACATGACAGTTGCTCTTCAGACAGACTTCCTTTTCTCGTGTCTTCTCTTAGGACTGTACGTGCAGCAATGGCTAGATCACAAGCTTTCTTAGTGGTAAGTCCAGTCTTTTGGAGTGGTTTAACAGAGTAGGTGCAGAGGATACCTTCACTGGCTACAGTTAGGAAGGCCTGAAAGACAGTTCTATTCCAGAGAGCATTTGGTAGAGAGGACTAGGTTGCCAACTCCAGGTTGGACAATTCCTGGAGATTTGGGAGTGGAGTCTGAGGGAAATGTTTGGGGAGAGCAGGGACCTCTGAAAGTTATAATGTCATACAATCCACCATCCAATGCATCCATTTTCTCCAGGAGAAATTATCTCTGTGGTCTGGAGATAATTTATAGTTCAACCTTAGAGGGTAAAGTTGTTTTTATCTTTGTTTTTAAGTTGTATTAATTTTAATTGTTTGTTTTCAGCGTATTTGTTTTTATCTTGTTAATAAAGTCCTATTTTTGTGTCCTTGCAACTTGTTGCATTGTTAGCAGCTGTGAGAAGGCAGGATATAAATGAACAACTAAATAACATATGCAAATACATGCAGCAAACTCCTGGCTTCCTAAAATGAAAAGCACTCTCAGGAGAGATATTTGGGGGGGTTTTGAACACATTATTCTGAACAGCACGAGAAGAAGTGGGTGCTTTACCCTTTCACCATCAGCCATTTTTCCATGCAAAATCACACCTCCAGCTGCTTTTCCCTTACATTTGTTCTAGGTGTTGTTTGTTCATAGATGTAAAAATGCATATGGAACCCATAAAGCAAAAAGAAATTGGGGTGGGAGTAGGGTTGCCAAGTCCAAATTCAGAAATATCTGAGGACTTTGGGGGTGGAGCCAGGAGACTTTTGTGGTGTCACTTCCTGTGATGTCACTTCCTGTGATGTCACTTCCAGGTCAAATGGCAAGTGATGTCACTTCCTCTTCTGGTGACGTCACTTCCAGTATACTGCACCAAAACCTCACCTCTTCCTGTGATGTCACTTTCCAGGCACTCCCCCAAACCCGCCTCTCCCTCTGAAGTAACCTTCTTTCAAAAAATAAAATTTAAATTCAGTGTCATATATTTTTATTTTATTTATTTATATCTTAGGCTTGATATACCGCCCTAACCCCCAGGGGGGTCTCTGGGCAGTTCACATATTTTTGCGTTCTAAGACCTTGTACTCCTAACTTGGGCCACATCTAATGTTTGGGTAGGACTGCCTACCAGCACCTCGGTGGTGGGATTCTTGATAGTCTCTCTGTCTGCTGGCTTGGCTTCGGCGTCTAGCTCGGTCTCTCCCATCGGCGTCTAGCTCGATCTCTCCCACCGGCGGCTGGGTCGACACGGCGTCCTCTTGATCTTCTTGTTT
>NW_015160844.1:759499-778220 GCF_001447785.1 Gekko japonicus | reverse complement strand
GCATTCCTGGCTCCCATTATTTCCAATGGGCTTTCAAGTGTTTCCCATTGTTTCCAATGGGCAATCCTGTCCTTCCTTTTAGTACATCCCCATTATTTGCAAGAGTTCAGCTTTCTGTCATGAACAGTCAGAAAGTGCATCCCCATTATTAGCAAGAGTTCAGCTTTCTGTCGTGAGCAATCAAAAGGGGGGGGTTGCTTCAATTTTTCAACAATTTGCACTGCAAATAGTAAGAAGCCTGTTTTGTATATATATTGTTTTTAATTCACAGTTTTTTCTACTCCTTTCTCGTTCTCTCTCTGTCCACACACACACACTCCACCTTCCTTTCTGCAGCCTGGAGGACTAAAACTTTAGAGCTGGCAAATAGCGTCCTCTGCCAACAGCCATTGCAGGAAGCATGCAAAAACAGACTACACAGCTCCCTCCCCCCCAAAAAAAAATAGCTCCAAGAGCAAATGGCTTTTGGGTAGAGGACTCTGAAACCACCCCCCCCACACACACACACACTAGGGAAGCTACTTAAAAGAGGGATTTCTCACCACCACTCAAGCAGAATATCGGAGAGGCTGGCGAAGGAAAGAGCTGCGATGCCAGAGACAAGGAGGAGGGAAATATCACTGCACCTGAGCAGAGCAGGGCTTCTGAGAAGGGAGGGGCAACTCAGAAGCCAGCCAGAACTGTGCGCCAGGCAAAGCACACTAGAGGAAACACGCTCTAGCCCTTGTCGCTATGGTTTTCATAACCATAGAGACTTGGAGGACTCAAATGCTAGAGCGGCAATTTCCAGTCACCATTTTTTCCCCCGGGCCCGAATTTTTCAAAAGCGGGTAAGGGGCTTGTAAATCGGGGGTTCCCCCTCCCCCAGTGGGGGTTTGACAAGCCTAGGTGGGAGGTTACTGAATAGGAAACTGTTTTCTGACCAAAATGGAAGCATTTTGAAACTGCTTTTAATTTGTTTTAAAAAACACCCTCAAAACTTCATTATACACTTTTCTCTGTAATGTCTAATACTAAACAAGTCTCACTTTTCCCTGCCATATTAAATATTACAGCCTACATTCGTTTTCTTTATGTAGTCTCCTATGTTTTCCTAATTTATCTTTCACCCAGACCTCTAACCTGGATCCATTTTTTAAACTTTAATCTCTCTTCTCCTTCTAATACTTCCTCTTTGCCTGTTTTTTGGAGGGGACTACACATAATTCCAGAGATCATTTTAAAGATTTTTTTCTCCCATTGGGGAGGGTTGAGATTTCTAGAGGGAGACTGCAGAGGGGAGGGGGGAGGGACTTTGTGATACTTCCCCCCAGGGTTGCGAGGTCTTGGGCTTTGTCCCTGAGACCCAGAATTAAGGCTCATTCTCTGGAGCTCAGGGAAAGTAGGTATCAGCTGGCCCACACCCTTGATGGTTTCTGTGCATGTCTGCTTGTGATAACTCCTGCACACATAAACTGAAGACCGGAGGCAACAATTTAGCACTAATAATTCAACTACATTTTATATTTAGCACATAATATCCATATTTTTAAAAAGGTTAGAAAATAGCCCATCTGTTTAAAGCCACTACATACATTCACAGATACCATACGGTACAATTGCTATTGGTGTGTGGAAGAACCACTGTTAGCACTGCTATTCAATATAACACATGTTCGGCCTCATAACATCACTAGCCTGGCTCCATGAATCTCAGGATTTGAAATGATGGGAACCTGGCAACCCTCAGCTGGCAACCCCAAGGAGCATTAGGGGGCAGAGACGGCCAGGACATTGCTTCAGTTTCAAGATAGGAAGTGACATCACAACACTCTAGGAACTTTTCAAATCTATAAGGTAAAAACCACAGATACTTGAAAATTCCTAGAGTACCCTGAATCCACTTCTAGTTTTGGAACAGAATGTGGCATCACAATGCCCTAGGGATTTCCAATCCATAAAAACCATAGAGATCTGAAAATTCCTATAGCATTGTGACATCACTTCCTGTTCCAAAACCAGAAGTGACATGCTGCCATCAACTGACCCCCACCTTTCCCACCACTGCTCCACTGATTAAGGGTGAGGATTGGGGAGTGTTGGTGGGAGGTTGCTTGTTGGAAACGGGTAAGTTTACAAAACCAAAGGATCATGGTGTGTAAGGATATCAGAAACAACTAAAGCACTGTGTATAATCTAATTCAAAGGTCTTGTAATTGTATACAGACACTTATCAATCTATACTTTATTGTTGATAAGTGTCTGTATACAATTACAAGACCTTTGAATTGGATTACACACAGTGCTTTAGTTGTTTCTGGAAATAGGTAAGTGGCAACCCTACAACTACCCCATGATATTTCTCCAAATAAATTGCCAACTCCAAACTGCTTGACCTGCACTGAGGGGAAAACAACATTGCCAATGCAGTCACCCACTGGAGGTAATATGGTACAATCAACTGAGGACCAATATTTTAAGCTATACTTTCTAAACACAGTAACAATCATTTAAAAAAAATAATTCTCATCCACCACACAAAAGCATTTTTATTCTCCACACTGGCTAAGTATTTCATAGCTTTGAATTAGATTAATTATTACTGTCAGCAGCTGCTGTATGCTCCTGTTCAAAAGCAGCTATCATCATGCTGGGATGTTTTAGAATTGCTTTTCCTCCCTAAATGGAAAGCAGACTGCTGGAAATGCAGTAATTGCTACAGGCATTAAGACCATGCTCACAGTACTGGAGATTACTGGGTCATTAATATGAACAATACCTCATAAGCAGTCAAGCTGCCCTAACTGCCTGATATCCTTACTGCTCCAGAAGACAACTGAAAATGGCAGATCAATTAAAAGTTAACCTACCATCATAACGGTCTCTGAGATGACTTTGTTCCAATGTCCCAGAAGGGAAAAAGAATCTTTGCAACAGGGCCAAAAGGCCTCTAGCAGGGAAGCAAACCGCCAGACCTCAGCTTCTCAAGGAGAGCATTCATGCTTCTCTAACAACTTTGATAGTACAAGGGATCCAGCTCTATACCCTTCACTGATCACACACACCACACTTCTCCCCATAACTAAGCCCCAAAGTAGCTGTGCTCATGAAACAATCTTTTCTTTCCAGTGGGAGTCTTGGGATGCTTTGACATGTAACTGCAGAAAAAAATGCCTTTCAGCCTTTTTTGGTATTTGTGCCACATGTGAATGATGTTAATGCAGAAAGAAAGTAGAGGAGAGAGAGCTGTAAACTGAATGTACGCAATCAGGCCAGTGAAGGTTTTACATTTGCTTTACAGCCGATTTAAATCTCATGTGTGACGTGTGCGAGAATTTGACATGTCCATAAATAACACTTCTGTTTTGTCTTGGATTCATGTCATGTCAGATAGACAAAAAGATGAGCTTAGCTCTTGCCTGAACAATAGCTGCCACATATGCCTTTGTGAGAGTCTAATTTCAAACAAAGTAACCAGGTTTTACCCTGGAGATTTACTACATAATCAACAAGTTCAGTAGATTCAGTAGGCTAGAGAGGAAGGAAAACCTACAAACCGTTTGGAACTAATATATGTCCTTTTAGCCCAGGGTTTTCTCTCCAATCATAGATTACCAGAAGTTCATAAAACATGAAGGTCTGTTACTTGTTTCTAGTGTTTGAGAATGAGAAGTATACCGCTTCTGAATGTGGAAGTTCAATTTAGCTTTCATTGTCAGTGATTGTTCTTTAACCTATTCCCCGTGATTTTGTCTATACTATTTAAAAGATGTTTAACTCAGTGGCCATCATTGCATTTTTGTTGTTGTTGTTGTGTGAAGGAGGCCATTCACTGTGAGGAATATTTTAGTGAGTGCTTCATCCAGGCAGGGCTAATTAGTAGAGAAAGGTAGTGCCCAGCAGCCTTGAACTGATACCCCTCCTTAAACTGCTGCCTTCCCAATTCATCACAAGCTTATCCCTACTCCCAAAGTCTTCCATGGCTCCGCCTCACACCCCCTCCGTTATCTCTCCCCCCATGGAATATTCTTGTTCATAAGCTTTGAGAGCCAGTTTGGTGTAGTGGTTAAGTGTGCGGACTCTAATCTGGGAGAACCGGGTTTGATTCCCCACTCCTCCACTTGCACCTGCTGATGTGACCTTGGGTCAGTCACAAGCTCTGGCACAGCGGTCCTTGAAAAAGAGCAGTTTGTGTCAGAGTTCTCTCAGCCCCACCCACCTCACAGGGTGTCTGTTGTGGGGAGGGGAAGGGAAAGGAGTTTGTAAGCCGCTCTGAGACTCCGTGAAGGGCGGGGTATAAATCCAATCTCTTCTTCTTCTTCTTCCTCCCTCTCTCAGCCACTTGAAGGTCTTGGGGTCCATTAAACACATGAACTCATAAAACTCCCTTGAGCTGCAGTCACACACACATGAAATAATCCACTTCCATGCACTTTCAATGCACGTTCCAACTGGATTTTGTCAGTTCACACAAGAAAAACCCAGTTGGAAAGTGCATTGAAATTGGATTGAAATTGGATTATTTAGTGCATGTGACTGCAGTTTTCCTATCAAAAGTCAGCATGTCTACTCTGACTGGCAGCAGTTCTGGCAACATGACCTTTCATGTCACCTGCTACTTGATCCTTTTAATTAGAGATGTTTAGGATTTAATGTGGGAAATTCCTGCCTACAAAGCTGATGTTCTGCCACTGAGCCATGGCTCCATTTTTCCCTGTGCCACTTTTTCCTGCCTCCCAGAGGACTTTGTGATGCCACATCTCTCATGCTCTTCCTTCACACACCTGTTCTGCTGATCCTTTGGAGTGATCCTTCATTCTTATCCTGTAGTTAAAGGAAGCCAAGGTGTGTAGAGTGGAACACACAGGCTTCACCTGGTTTATGCTCTCATTACCCTGTTGCATTCTCTGAATCACATTTTACATTGTGTGCTCTTCAGAGCTTGTCTTTTTAATCATTATTTTGTAAAGTGCCATTCACATTGATGGCATCCTTATTGCCACTATAATTCTGACAGTTTACATGGACATTGTCATGCATTTTTGCATTTCTTGACACGGAAGGCTGGGGTAAAGACAGTAACAGACGCACAGGAAACTAATAAAATGCCTCATGTTATAATTTGACCATGGAAACAACATGTCCTAAGCAACAGCTGTGACTTCCTTCACATTGATCAGTGTTGCTATGCTTCCTAGAGTGGACAGCCAAGTAGCATTCATGGAAACCCTTCAGTGTGCCAAACACTGCAAAAAACTGAGATAGCTGCCAATAGCATTTAGATTAGTCAAGTACAGTGACTTCAATCATATAGAGGATGAGAGTTTTTCATGCATTACAGTTACAGCCTGGGTCAGGCTGACATTTACTTTAGCCTGTCACTGAAAGGACATAAATAATGGCATGCATATCCTTGCTGCATAAACTTCAGGGGAATGATCTGACTTGGGTCCAATGTGTGCTGGCAAGAGGACAACATTGTGATGAGCACAATGCATTCTCACTGGCCTAGTGAAGCCCTGAATAGGCGTAATGTTGCCAGGTTGCAGGCCAGAGATTCACTTTCTCCCGTCAATACTACCAAATGAGGTGGGTGAGGCAAAAAGCTTACTCCATGGCACTTTGTATAGGGTCAGCACCATTTAAACTGAGCTGTAAGTAGCTACATGGGCTTCGTTAGCACGGTATTAGGATATCTGCAAGAGCTACAGATCTTGGAAATGCAAACTAAGCATGAGTAGCTGAGTCACTCTAGTCATAGTCATGTCTGAATGAAATGTTGTGCCGTCGCTGTCCTCAACTATATGCTTGGTGGAACTTCTCTGCCTTGCAGGCCCTGTGGAATTGTAACAGATCCCACAGTACCCTGATGTTAGTAGGCAGAGAGTTCCACCAAGCTGGAGCCAGGGTCAAAAAGGCCCTGGTTCTGGTTTAGGACAGCCGGATGCTCTTTGGGCCAGGGACTTCCAGTAGATGTTGGTCATTTGAGCATAGTGCTCTCTGGAGGACATACCAGGAGAGGTGGTCCTGTAGGTACGCTGGTCCCTGACCGTTTAAGGCTTTAAAGGTCAAGACCAAGACCTTGAACTGGAGTTCTTTATTATAGGAACTCCATTTTTAGTCAGGAAAGGGTAGAGTTGGGTTCCTAATCTAGACTAACTAGGATGGATGGAGATGCCGGAAATCATGTCCTGCTCTCATGCTGCCCAGACGGAGAAGGGCAGAGTAGTGTGGGTAGAGAAGGTGTCAGGCCAGAAAGCAGGAAGTTTCCCTAAGAATAGCAATCTACATATCAAAGGGACAGTATCAGAGAGAGAGGAAAGGATAGTCAGTGTACTGAGCAGCCCTGTAGCTAGGGAATTCTTTGGGAGGGGGCCTGGGGGGGTGGCCCACCAGCTAATTAAATGAAAGTACAGTGCAGGTGGTAAGTTGGAGCACTTTGGGGGCAGCCCAGGAGGGAGGGGCCCAGAACAAACACTAGGGGGCCGTGCCACGTGGGCCCCGTGTTAGTTTCGGGCCAGGTCCTGAGCCCATCTGTCTCTCTGACTCTGAAAAGTACTGAAACTGGCAAGTGATTTCAGCTCTCATACTTTATTGTAGCTTCAGAACAAGATGAAAACCCCCGGCTCGCAGGCCGGCTTATATGCTCAGTAAACCCACTCCCAAGAACACCCCCCCACTCAGTGATAGGCTATATACAGTGGCCAAGAGTTCCATAGCTCCTGACCAGGAACCTAGCCCTCTGGCTGGTGTGGGCTAGAATCCTCTCAGGCCATTGTCTCCCAGAGCGAAGCTTGGAGGCTTCGCATGACCATGTGGAGAACTCGCCTCGCACGCGGTTGGGTTTAGATACATTACAGACTCTATTGTAGCCCCCTTTGAAGACTGAGGCTAAGAGACAGTGCACAGTCCTTCACTTCCAACATTCTTTTCATTTATAAGAGTTACCAAATACATTAGGTGTTTTGAGTCAGCAGTTTGCCACTTCCCCGCCTCAAGAATTATGTGGTGATTTCACATGGATGCCCGTGGCATGCTGAATGTTTGCATTTTGCTCTCAGGAATGGGGCTTTTAGTCACAGCTTAGAGGGAACATTGGTTACCAAATACATTAGGTGTTTTGAGTCAGCAGTTTGCCACTTCCCCGCCTCAAGAATTATGTGGTGATTTCACATGGATGCCCGTGGCATGCTGAATGTTTGCATTTTGCTCTCAGGAATGGGGCTTTTAGTATCAGTTGGCAATAAAGGTCTCCTTCCAAACTATCTGAAGAAAGGAGACTATCTAGCCACCTCTGTGTCTGTAGTTCTCCTTCAATGCTCTGGTGCTTCTACAACTTCCTTTTAAAAACTAGCCATAATTTATGGGATAAGAAACCTGTGAGAGAGGGGGAGAAGTGAAATGCATCACAAGTTTTAAAAACTCCTGTACATTACACAATGCAGATTAACGTTTGCAGCACTCATAGTATGTACTCACTCCAGCCATCATTTTAACAGCTGTGGTAAACTATAACACGCAGACTAGGGCTTAGTTGCATAGCAAATATGGAGCAGCTCTCTCAGACAATTTCAGGTCAGAAGGATGGCAGGGAAGGGGAGGTGGAAGTCTGGTCTCTACACACACCACAGTCTCAGTCAAAATCAGGCCCTGGCACACTGGGGAAGCACAGAGCTCCCAGTGCGTGTACGATCCAAAGTCCTCATGGCAGCTCTAAGGACTTGGAAACATGTGAATTGGCCCTTAGAGGGACCAAGTAATTAGTTTATAATTGTCTAATCTATTAAACTGTGTTCTGTAGTTAGGTAGCCAGTATTTGAGTATGAAATACCAGAGAATTTCAGATTTCACAAGAGCCCTGCTGGATCAGACCAATGGTCCATCTTAGTCCAGCATCCTGTCTCACACAGTGGCCAACCAGTTCCAACAACAGGGCATAAGGGACTGAGGCTTTCCCCTGATGTTGTCTCCTGCCTCTGGGATTCAGAGGATTAGTGCCCCCGAATGTGGAGGTTCCCCATAGTCACCATGGCTAGCAGCCACTGAAAGACGTATCCTCCATGAATCCATCTAATTCCCTACATCCTCTGGCAGAAAATTCCACATTTTCAGCTATGATCTGCCAGATTCATTCTGCTATGAGATACCTAGATGGTTGTTTTGGTTCTGTCCTCCCCCCCCCCCATTTATTTATTTTTTTTGCACGGCCTTGCTCCTCTTTCCTGGGTTCTGTTCTCTGAATTCTCTCAGGGAGGCTGGCCTTTTAAAAAAAAATAAATCCAGCCCTTGGGATCCCTTCTTCCTCTCTCTGAACGCTCAGCATATATGTCTGTGGCAGACTCCAGAAGCATTTCATGCACAGCTTCCTCAGCTCTGCTGGTCTTTTTACTGGAGATGCCTTCCATCAACTCTTGAGCCTCATACACATAATGCTCATGTTTCAGTACTAAGCTGACTCTCCCATTGTTCTTTGCAGTCTTGGCTGCACCTTATTGTTCCACGCTGGTGCTTTGGCAGTATTTTACCTCCCAAATCATGTGTGTCTTGGCTTACTCAGGATAACCAAACACCAACAGTGCTTTGAAGGACGCTGAAAATCACTTCTGTAATGGGGTGACCCTCCAGTATTATTTCCAGTACTGGGGGATCTGAGCTCCAATATTTATCCAAGCACTTACAATTTTCAACAGAGCCACAAACACATCAGCTGTATATTAACACTTTGCTAAAATTCAGCCAACCAGTGCAAAAAACCCCTGCTAAGGATGTGCTTCATGCTCTCTTACCAGCCCACACACATTTCCCCTTCCCCTGTAGTGGAACAAAGCACACGGCTGAACATTGGCCTGTCCATCTGGCAGAGATTACATACAGAACAGTAACCCCTGAAACATTTGACACTGAGAACATTTGTCAGTTGTTGGGGAGGAAGGCCTGCATTTGCTTCCTTCATTTACAGGGCGTATTTTACTGCTTAGTCAGCTGTTAACAATGGCATGCAAAACTTTTTTGGAAGAGCTGTGGTAGAAAATAACTGATCAGTAAGTCAAAAGTGTCAAAGCTGTCTGGGTAGGTGGAGGCACTAACAGGAAAGCAGGAAACCTTGTCTGCAAGTTTAGAGCCTGTGGAAAGGAAATAGTTTCCATTCAACACAGAGACCGTAGACTAACTTTGACAGGAGGGCTCAGACAAAGCCAAGAGTTGTCCTCACCCACCCTGTTTTAATGATTTTAGCTTGATGCAGTTTAGCACTCCAGAGAGGAAGTCGGGCTCAGGCTGCTTCCATACAGCAAAGATTCTCCATGTTGCTTTCATCACAGCTGTGCGAATGCAGAGGCATGCTCATTGATGAGGGAGCTTCCACATGTGGGAGTTTACCGCACATATTCCTGGCTGTGGTCAGACGTGCCATTTGGTGCAGAGGGGAAGCAATCATATTTCCTCTGGTGGAAATTGAAATGGAGTCACACAACCACACATCCCTTGGTGCTGCAGGCTTAGCCCGTCACTGCCTGATCAGACCGCACATTTGGGCAAGTGGGGGGGTTGCCTTTTTTCCAGCATGTGCATGAACAAGGAATCAAACCCCCGTGGCAGCCCACAACTATGGATTGCTTATGCGCATACCACTTAGCAAGCAAAAAAAAATGGTGCTGAGTTGGGATGGACTGGGTAGCCCATCCCGACAGCATGAGTGTGCTTGTGCAATCAGACAGCAAAAAGTCTGTCCATGGCCCATCAGAACGAGTTAAGACTGGACTTTCCCTGTGTCTTTTAACTCCGCTTCTGTGATGGCATGGGGTGCCAACAACTGCGGGCCTCTCCCAGATGTTGCTGTCTGATCGTGCCCTTTAGATCTGTCAAGCATTTGCAGCTGAGTCGGATCTAAAGGGACATCTGACCGCAGCCATGCCTGTGTCTTTCCCCCAACTTTTCTCTTGTACATGTGCTCCACAGTGATTCCAGGATGTGGTTGTCACCACTGCTGTGAACATTTGCCATCCTTATGTGTGTGTGTGGGGGGACTTTTCTATTAAAACTTGAAATAGACAAGTGACAATAGATTGTTATAACACTGGAAAGCGATAGCACGATAGAAACTAGTGATTTTTTAAAAAACCCTCAAAGAGCTCTCTGGTGGTTCAATGGGGGGGAAATGCTGAGAAAATAGCACTTACAAGGGACTGATGGCAGGAAAATGGCACCAATGTGGGCAGGACCTTTGCAGGTCAGGAAAATGTACCCCCTTCCTCTAGATGGCATGCTATGTTTAGACTGTGTTCTCTCCAGAAATAACAGAGTACAGTAGGTTGGGGGGGATGGGGAAAATGCGGAAACAGGACAATGACAGCACAATGCCCTGTAGATGTTCCAAAACAAAAAGTGCACTCCACTTTGGAATCTAAAGTGGAGAAAAATTATCTGTGTGAAAGCTGCCTTAATGGTTTTGAATTGATTGTCCCAGCTATCAGCATGGCAGACATGGAGGGAAGGAGGACTGGTACATGTATACATGTAACACCCACTAACGGGCATGCATAAAGCAAACACTGTGTCTCGGCCAAGCCAAGCTATAAATCTGTTCTGGAATTTAAGCCTGTTTGCTCTGTTTTGAAACCTAGCACATCTACGCATTTCATAAACAACTCAGCTGTATAAAACAAACTGCCACATGGATTGAATGTCAAGTGCAAGCCTGTGGTTCCCTTTAAATATCCAAATAGATATTTTAGTAAGGGGATTAGCAATCTGTTTCCTTTTCCTTAACCTGGATAAAAGCATTCACCCAAGGGGTACATTTGTGTGACAACTTCCTCTGGTCTTAGTTGAGACCTGAGCACCAAACAGGAAGTAAAGACTTCTTTAAAAAGACTTAAGGAAACCTTACACTAGAACCACACAAAGGAGAGTGGAGGTACCTTCAGCCACTTCTGTCAACCATGTGGATTGGCAAGGGTCCAGCACAGTCTTGGATGAATACATATGATGTCTTAAAAACATGAGAAAACATAAGAGAAGCCAATGTTGGATAAGGCCAATGGCCCATCCAGTCCAACACTCTGTCACACAGTGGCCAAAAATACCAGGTGCCATCAGGAGGTCCATCAGTGGGGCCATGACTAGGGTTCCCAAGTACCTACCTACGATCCGGCGGGGGACACATGCTTCCCCACCGGAAGATTCTTGCTTGGAACACAGGCGCTGCACTATTCCGTCACCCAGACATGACGTAGGCACGTAGCTGGGCGACACTCTGGTAATGGGACTGGAAACTCGATGGTACCATCAAGTTTCCAGCCCCATTGCTAGAGTGTCGCCAGGCTACGTGCCTACGTCACATCTGGGCGACGGAATAGTGCAGCGCCTGTGTTTTCCCCGTGGGAATGGTCCTGTGAAGAACTATACATCCCCCGCCAAATTAAGGTAAGTACTTGGGAGCCCTGGCCATGACACTAGAAGCTCTCCCACTGTCCCCCCCCCAAAACACCAAGAATACAGAGCATCACTCGCCCCAGACCGAGAGTTCCTATCTATACCTTGTGGCTAATAGCCACTGATGGACCTCTGTACCATATGTTTATCTAATTCCCTCTTGAAGTCATCCATGCTTGTAGCCACCACCACCACTTCCTGTGGAAGTGAATTCCATGTGTTAATCACTCTTTGGGTGAAGAAGTACTTCCTTTTATCTGTTCTAACCTGACTTAAGTGTGTAAAAAGTGTTGCAATCCAATTATTATTTATTTTATTTATTTATTATATTTATACCCCGCCCATCCTGCGAACAGGCTCAGGGCGGCTAACAAAGTGGTACAATGTACCTGATTGGCATAACCATAAAAATTTAAAACTACATAAAACTACATGCCACCATTTCAATATTAGGGTTCGGATGATAACACACTCTAGAAGAAAACTTGCAATTTTGCAGGAGCCTTTGTAGTAGTTAACAGTGGTAGACTCTAATCTGGAGAGACGGGTCTGATTCCCCAGTCCCTCCACACAAAGCCTCCTGAGTAACCCTGGGCCAGTCCCAGTTCTCTCAGAACTCTCTCAGCCCCACCTACCTCACAAGGTGCCTGCTGTGGGGAAAGGAAGGGAAGAAGATTGTAAGCCACTTAGAGACTCCTTAGGGTAGAGAAAAGTGGGGTATAAAAACCAAGTCTTCTTCTTTTGAGAAAACATTTGTGAAACTTTCCCAAAGGGCTACTCAGAGGTAAAACAGCTGGTTCCCAAGCAACATATGAGTAACAACGATTGTATGATAAACCAATCATCTGGCGAGACCATGCACTGAAGAATAAATTTCCACTGGAAACGGAGGAAAATGTTTTCATTATCGATATAAGAAATGCAGGTTTGGGGTTGCTCAGCAAGCATTTTCCCAGTTATTTCATGACATAAACAATGAGGTACTTCTAATCACCATTGATACTTGCTCAACTGCCCATTTGAATGTAACACACACATCCCAGTCACTTGCTGCTCTTTCTGCCAGGGCCCCCCAACTTACCACCCTGGCCTGGCCCCCTGACTTATTTATCACACTCGCCACCCCCATCAGGGGTAGCTGCAAGCCTCACGCCCCCCCCTTTCTTCCCCAATAGCTCTCTGTCTCTTTATAGAGTCCTTCCCGCTGCTGCCACCACTGTCGCTGCCAGGGGCAGTGGCAAGCCTCATGCCACCACCCACCACCCCGGCAGCTCTCTGACTCTTTATGGAGTTCTTGGCCGGCAAAGCAAGCCCCACCTCCAGTCCCACATTGTTCTTTTTGCCTGCCTCTCTTTCGCTTGCCTCTTGCCGGACAGCAAAGCAAGCAGGTAAATTATCTTAAATTAAATTAGCCAATGCCCTCCAAGAAATTTAAATGCCCCTCCCCACTTAAAGGTTCCTGGCTACGGGCCTGCTTTCCCTCTAAACAGCAGATACAGTCACTGCAGCTACCCAGCATTAGGCTCTCTCTGTGCTCTGTGGCCTCAGCACCTGCCCAATGATGTGGACCCCCGATGCCAGCCCTGACTTCAGGATTCCTCTCCAAAATGAAATGTGTTTTCTACATGCAGAAAACTTGACATTTGGACACCGATCAACTGCTCCCCAACACCAAACTTACCACAATATACAGCCTCCAGTATTCCACTTATTCTGCTAGGATACAGCATTTTTACTGAACAAGAAGATTACAGTCTTAGCCACTTAAGGTGCCAGGAGATGAAAGAAACCCAATGGCCTTTCACGGACTTGCCCCAAAAGTCAGCCCCCCCCCCAATTATTCCAGCACCTGAAAGACTAATGAATTTATTGTGGCATAATATTTCAAGAGCCAGAGCCCACCTGATGATGTGGGCACTGGCTCATGAAAACCTGTGCCATAATATGGGCAGGAGTCATGTAGAACCGGCAGAAAGAAAAAAAGCACACACCCACAATTAAAATCTTCAGGAGCAAGTAGCAGTGGTCCTCTCCCCCTTCAGATCATACGTTACAAACGCAAATCCATCTGACCCTGTTCTACATTGTGCAGCAGGACAGCTCATGCTGCATCAAGAAACATAAACGCCCATTCTCTACCCTACATAACCAGCCTACGAACAGCTTTCAAAAGGGGAGCATTTGCTGCAAGCAAATAACTATCAGTTGAGGTGGTGCTGCCAGGTGACATGAGTTGCTTGCAACGAGAGTTCAGCGATGATGATGTCTTTAAAGCATTCATAGCTGAGATCAGTTCTAGGAAACCTCAGCAAATAATTCAAAGTAGCTACACCTTTGTGGTTTCTTTACAGAATTGCAACTCACACTGTAAACAGGACACAGGTTGTGCACTTCACACCCCAGAACACATCCAAAATCAGCACAGAAATTTAGCATTCCGTGTCTAGAACAAGGTTTGCTAATTTGCCTCTAAGCCATGAAATAGATTCCAGACATTTTAGCAAAGCCTAAGATAATGGAGGACAGTGACTAGGGGACCTGGGCAGTATGCAAGCAGGCTTAAGGAAATAGCAGCAGTCAGTGACAAAATGGGGCGGGACAGAGAATTGTCCATTGGGAACTGTACATTTTGTTTTGATCTTGCACTGGCCTACTTTTCTGTTGGGGGGGGGACTTTATTTAAAAAATCTGATTAGTGACAGGCCCTTAGACCTGAAGGGATTCACACAACTTCTTAAGATACATTCAGGTGTTGTGGTTGTGGTTGTTCAGTCGCATAGTCGAGTCCGACTCTTTGCAACCCCATGGACCACATCACGCCAGGCCCTCCTGTCTTCCGCCATCATCTGGAGTTTGCTCAATTTCATGTTCGTTGCATCAGTAACACTGTCTGACCATCTCATCCTTTGCTGTCCCCTTCTTCTGTTACTTTCTTTTTAAAATATTATTTATTTATTTTATCATAGAACCAGGGGTCATTTCCTGCAGGAGCGCACAGGAGCGGAGCTCCGACAGGAAAGAGCCCAGGGGGAGGGCACATGCAACAAGCCCCATCCCCTGCTCCCAGCAGCCCCCCCCCCCCAATACCTAGCAATCCAAAACAGTCCAGTGGAGCCTGAGCGGTGGGTGTTGCCTTCTGACACACTTCCAGTGATGTCAGGGGGTGTGGCACATGCAAATAAGTTATGCTAATGAGCTCCTGCACCTCTTTTTCTACAAAATGACCCCTGCAGAACAAACAAATACATACAACACATACAAAACATAAATATGTGCGGGGAGGGAAAGAATAATTCCAATAATAATTATTGAGCCATTTCATCATTTTGACATTTCCTTTTTACAGGATTATTTAACAAATGAAAACACAGATGAAAAATTTATACTTATATTTCCTCAAATTTCTAGTCATTTATAATTATATATTAATTATTCAGCTATCATAGTTTCAATCCAAGTATAAAATCTCAACCACATTTTTACTCTTTCAAATTGCTCCTATGTTTGATTTTTCAAATAAAGAGTCAGTCTATCACATTCTGCTGCTTCCAATATTTTGTTAATAGTTTCAATTCTTGATGGCATTTCTGTTTTCTTCCAGTATTTGGCAAATTGGATTCTAGCTGAGACTATCACATACAATAAAATGTGTGTCATATTTCTTACATTGTTCAGGAATAATGCTTAACAAAAATATTTCTGGGGTAAAGGAAAATAAATATTTAAGATTTTTTGTATAATTTCATGTATCCATGCCCAATATGTCTTAGCTTTTTCACACTTCCAGCACATATGGGAAAAAGACCCTATTTGGTATTTCCAGCATAAATTTTAAAATTTAGAATCTATTTTTGAAAGAATATCAGGGGTAATATACCATCTATGGAACATCTTGTAAATATTTTCTTTATAAGAAATTGCTCGCATAATTTTTATATATTTTTTTCCAAATCTGCACCCATTGTTCCAGATCAACGTTATGTCCCAGGTTTTGGGCCCATTTTGTCATAACCGACTTAACCGCTTCATCTTGCATTTTGTCCTCTAAAAGCAGATTATACATTTTTAAATAAATTTCTACTCTGTATACATCAAAAGCTTTTATATTTCTAAGAAGCAAGTATAGAAGCCTACTGGTTTATCTTTGCTGAATCTAGACTCAGTTTGTACCTTTTGCCCCCAGTTGTGCCTTTGTATTCTTTTAAGTTCTTGTTTGGAGTCTAGCAAATCGTGATACCTTACAGCAGTCTCTTCTTGGTATACATTTGGGTTTGCAATGGCTTCTAAAGGAGCTACCCATCTAGGTGTCTTAGTGTAAAATCTATTTCAAGTTTGTTTCCAAACTTTTAACAATGAAGCTCTGATCCAGTGCTATTTAAAGTATTTATGGGTAGCGGCTTTTTCATACCAAATGAATGCGTGCCATCCTAAGAGCAAGTCATGGCCTTCTAATTTCAAAAGCCTGCTATTGTATAACGTTATCCATTCTTTGATCCAGGCTAGGACAGCAGCCCTATAATATAGGGACTGTTCTGGAAGGGCAAAGCCACCACTATTCTTAACTTCCTGGAGTAATTTAATTTTGATCCTTGGCTTTTCCCCTTGCCATATAAACCGTGTCATAATTTTGTCTAGTTCTTTAAAGTATACCTGAGGGACCGCCTTTCCCCTCACAGGTCCCAGAGAGCACTACGGTCGGGGTCGCAACACGGTCTGGCGACCCCGGGCCCTAAAGAGGCCAGGCTTGCTGCCACGAGGGCTAGGTCCTTTTCGGTGGCGGCTCCTATCTGGTGGAATGAGCTCCCAGAGGAGATCAGGGCCCTGCGGGACCTGTTACAGTTCCGCAGGGCCTGCAAGATGGAGCTCTTCCGCCAGGCTTTTGAATAGGAGCCGCCGCCACCACCACCACCAATGAGGGCCAGGACAGCAGCACCACTGCCTGAGGCTGAGTGGCCAAGGAACACCTGGGGGCCACATCATCTTCCCTTTGCCCCAAGGGCAGGTGCAATATGGAGAGAGGTGTTTGTCACGCGGGATCCTCGGGCGTAGCCCGTTGTATTGAATTGTTTTAAATGTTTTATCGTGTTTTTATTGCACTATGTGCCATATTGTGTACTATGGTGCTGCACTGCACCTCATATTGTAAGCCGCCCTGAGCCCGCAAGCGGGGAGGGCGGGGTAAAAATAAAATAAAATAAATAAATAAATAAATAACTTTGATTCTGGATTACTGGTATCATTTCAGTATATCCGCTGCTCTAAAGGTTACTGAACAGAAGTAAAGTAAGCTTCTTCACTTAAAGGCACCTTCTTCTATATACTCATGGCGAAAAAGAAACAAAAAATTGAGTACGTTGAAATATCAAACAGAACAAATGATGAGGCGATTCTCTGTGCTGCCCGTTAAAAAGGAAAACCAGAAGCTAAAGGGGGGGGGGAATGGGAGCAATGCAAGTTGGGAAAAATTGAGTACTCTGCAAAGTGGGTTAACTTTCTTAGATGATCCTGTATTCCTGTATTTATTGTTATTGTTAACTGCTGAAGAAAAATGGAGAAAATAATCACTCTTCCTAGCCTTGTATAACTTTAAATTCAACGGAACAAAGGTTTCCTGTGTTTAGCCACAAAAAGGCTTGGCTGGGGGGGGGGGACCTCCTGCCAAAGCATTGAAGTTCTTTAAAGTTTAAAGCTTGAAAGGCAAATGTCCAATTTTGAGGAAATATCCCAATTCCCCTGTAGAAAGTTATACACAGTCTCTTGACTCTATGTTTGGCAAGGTTTCTAACCCCACCTCCCCGTCCGGTAGCGACAGCTGTGACTCACATTTCCGTGGGTCTCTTCATACCACAAAGTGCTAGAGACAAACCCTGGCTGCTTCGAATGCTGCCATTTTACAAAATGCCTGGATAAAGCCCCTTGCTCTGGACCCACTACCTAGGTGCCAGAGGTGCCTCTATCCATTAGAGACCCCTTACTTGGAGTGAAAAAAGCTGGTGTGGCTGGGGAGCAAATCTCCACTGCGTCCGTGGTGCTGCACTGCAACCGTAAATCCCTTCTTCTGTTACTTTCAATCTTTCCCAGCATCAGGGTCTTCTCCAGTGAGTGCTCCCTTCTCATTTGGTGGCCAAAGTATTTGAGCTTCAGCTTCAGTATCTGGCCTTCCATACAACAACTCAGGGTTGATTTCCTTTAGGATTGACTGATTTTATCTCCTTGCAGTCCAAGGGACTCTCAAGAGCCTTCTCCAGCACCATAATTCAAAAGCATCTGTTCTTCGGCGCTCGGCCTTCCTTATGGTCCAACTCTTGCAGCCATACATTACTACTGGGAATACCATCACTTTGACTATGTGGACTTTTGTGGGCAGGGTGATGTCTCTACTTCTTATTATGCTGTCTAGGTTTGCCATAGCTTTCCTCCGAAGGAGCAGGTGTCTTTTAATTTCATGGCTGCAGTCACAGTTTGTAGTGATCTTGGATCCCAGGAATGTGAAGTCTGTCACTGCTTCCATGACTTCTGTTTGCCAAGGAGTGATGGGGCCAGATGCCATGATCTTAGCTTTTTTGATGTTGAGTTTCAAGCCCACGTTTGTGCTCTCCTCTTTTACCCTGAGCAGGAGGCTCTTTAGGTCCTCTTCACTTTCTGCCATTAGAGTGGTATCGTCTATCTGAGGTTGTTGATCTTTTCCCCAGCAATCTTAATTCCCGCTTGTGATTCATCCAGGCCAGCATTTCGCATGATGTACTCTGCATATATATTAAGTAAGCAAGGTGACAATATACATCCTTGTCGTACTCCTTTTCCTATGCTAAACCAATCAGTTGTTCCATATCCGGTTCTAACTGTTGCTTCTTGACCCTTATACAGGTTTCTCAGGAGACATGTGAGGTGGTCTGGTACTCCCATCTCTTTAAGGACTTGCCACAGTTTGTTGTGATCCACACAATCAAAGGCTTTAGCATAGTCAATGAAGCAGAAGTAGGACTTGTACATAAAATTAATATGTTTGCAGATGATGTACCTGTATTAATGGTAAATCCTAAAGAAGCAATACCTGAATTAATGAAGATTTGTGATTATGGAAAAATTGCAGGATTATGTATTAATTATAAGAAGTCTGGAATAGTATACATAAATATCAACCCAAAAATGCAACTTGAAATTTGAAATGAGTTAGGATTCTACATATATCATAAATCTGTGGTGGCGAACCTATGGCACGCGTGGGCACGCGCCCCATCGCCCCAGCTGCCCAGGGCCCCCCCAATTGGGCAGTTTGAATGGTGGGTGGGGGCCACGCACGGCAGAC
>NW_015160844.1:758473-759003 GCF_001447785.1 Gekko japonicus | reverse complement strand
AAGAGAAGCTGGCTGTGCTCCCTTACTCCCCTTCTCCTCCGAGGCGGCTGACCGTGATGAGCAGCACCAGCAGCAGCCTGCAGGAGGGAGTGCCTGCCTGAGTGAGTGCACCTCTCTGTGCCCTGAGCCCTGTCTGGCCGGCGCCTCACCTCCTCCAAGCCTGCAAGCGAGTGTCCCTCTCCTCCTCCTCTGTCCCATCCTCCGCCAGCATCAGCATCATCGTCTTTGTCCCTGGGTGGGGGGTGGGCAGCCCGGTCTCTGCCACCTTCCTGCTACCACTCCCCTCCCTCCAGTGCACAGGACTCAAGGTCAGGGGGCGAGAGTGCTCCTCAGGGTGGGTCGGTGAAGACACGGGCGTCGGCATTGTTGTGGGAGTTGCAGAAGGTCTTTGGGCTTGGAGGGGGGTCAGGGGGGGCCTAGTCTATTTGGGCCCAGAGACTCTAATGGAAAATCCATTCCACATTTTTATTGCAACTCAACTTGTACTGTAATGTATTTCAATTGAGCCCATGCAAGTCAATTGGCATTCC
>NW_015160844.1:756399-758385 GCF_001447785.1 Gekko japonicus | reverse complement strand
GGCGGGACCTCCTTCGCCAGCCCGCCTCCTGGCCTCTTCCTGGTGGGACAAGCTGCTGCTGAATAATGGCCTCCATTAAGGCTCTAGACTTGATCTTTCCTGCTTACGCTGGTTAGATTTAGGAAATGTGGAAATGGAAATATTGGAATTTCAAGAAAGCTCTTGAGAAGATAGAAGGATTGCTTTCCTTACTTTGTTTGGATCATCTTATGCTTGTGAGCAGCTGTTTTCAGCTTTGAATTATATCAAATCTGACACCAGAAACAGATTAACAGATGAACTGAGTGCTGCATGTGTTGCTCTCAAACTTACAAAGTATGAGCCAAGGTTATCAGCATGCATACAACAACAAAAATCACATCACATTAATTGTTCAAAAGCATGCCAAATGCAAACTTTTACCTTTCAATAAAAAGTTGTTTGTATCATTGAAAGCTCTGTTTTTGTGTTTTTCTTTTAAGACAAAAGATGTTAATGTATGAGTTGTTTTTTCTAAACTAAAACCTCAGTATTCAGGTTAAATTGCTGTGTTGGCACTTTGCGATAAATAAGTGGGTTTTGGGTTGCAGTTTGGGCACTCGGTCTCTAAAAGGTTCGCCATCACTGTCAAAAATCATTCAAATATCTGGGAGTTACTATTCCAAAGAATTTAAACACATTACAGCTGCTAAACTTCCATCTGGTTATTCTACAAATAAGAAGAGATATTAAAAGATGATCCCAGTTACAGTTGACAATCATGGGTAGAATCAATGCTATCAAAATGATGGCACTCCCAAAATTAAATTACTTTTTTCAAACGCTTCCCATATATATCACATTAAGGGACCTAGCCTGCTGGCAAAAAATCTTTACCAATTTTATTCATCAAGGTAAAGGACCAAGACTTATGAAGGCTATAAGATACAAAAGGGCAGATCAAGGAGGATGGGGATATAAGCAACTATTATGAGGCAAACCAATTGAGAGTCTTGGTGTCCTATTTAAAGGAAACCTTTGATAAGTCTTGGGTGAGCATGGAAGCAGATGGGAAACATCTGAATTTAATTGAGAATATCATTTTTGGAGGGGGAAAAGTAATAGACATTAAATGGGTAGAGAACCCTTTCCTATTTACTACATTAAAAATTGGGTTAAATTGAAAAATAAACTGATCTCAGAGATATCCCTGTTTATTCCTATCATACTACATCCCAATTTCTCATGTCTAAATAAACCAGAAAGCTATATTAAATGGAAAGAAAGAGAGATTTATAGAATGAGAGATCTTTATGTAGACGGGACTCCCTTTACTGGGATGCAATTAAAAGAAAAATTGCAAGGAGAATCATAGAATGTTAGAATTGGAAGGGACCTTGCAGGTCATCTAGTCCAACCCCCTGCACTCTGCAGGAGCATAGCCGAAAGATAGCCCTACAACATACCTGAAAGATGGTCATCCAGCCTATGCTTGAAAATGTCCAGCGAAGTAGCATCTACCACCTCCCGAGGCAGTCTGTTCCACTGCTCAACCACTCCTACAGTTAGGAAGTTTCTCCTGATATTTAGCCGGTATCGACTCCCTTGTAATTTGCACCCATTAGATCTAGTCTTGTAATCTGGAGCAAGAGAGAATAGATCTGCTCCATCTTCTACATGACAGCCCTTCAGATATTTGAAGACTGCAATCATGTCCCCTCTAAGCCTTCTCTTTCCCAGGCTAAACATACCCAACTCTTTCAGCCTTTCCTCATAAGACTTAGATTCCAACCCTCTCACCATCCTGGTTGCCCTCTTCTGGACACGCTCGAGCTTGTCAACATCCTTCCTAAAATGTGGTGCTCAAAACTGGACACAGTACTCCAGGTGAGGCCTGACCATAGCAGAATAGAGAGGAACTACCACTTCCCTTGATCTGGACACAATGCTTCTGTTAATTCATCCTAACATTGCATTAGCTTTCTTCGCAGTCACATCGCACTGTAGGCTCATGTTTAGTTTGTGATC
>NW_015160844.1:748137-754320 GCF_001447785.1 Gekko japonicus | reverse complement strand
TCTTCTCCTGCCTCCTACTGGCTGAATGAGGGCCAGAAGCGGGGCGGCCGGAAGCAGGGGGCGGGGCTTCGTCATGTGCCCCGCCCCCGTACCTCACCCGGGGGAACTGCAATCCCCCTCGAAATGACCTCTGGTTTAACTTCAATCAACTCTGCCGCAACCATCCAGCCACAGCGTCCAAAGCCTCAGCCAGATTTCCAGGAACGGAGGACGGATGACTGTCCATTAACAATTAAAGCTGAGTGTCATCAGCATACTGATGGCAACCCAGCCCATAACTCTGGACTAACTGGGCAAGGGGGCGCATATAGATGTTAAATAGCATTGGTGAGAGGATCACCCCCTGTGGCACTCCACATTCTAGTGGGTACTGTGGGGAGACCCTCTCGCCCAGCGCCACCCTCTGTCCCCAACCATGGAGAAAGGAGGAAAACCATTTCAAGGCACTCCCCTGAACTCCTATGTCGGTGAGGCAGTGGGTCATAAGATCGTAATCAGCCATATCAAACGCTACTGTTAAATCTAATAACAACAGCAGTGCTGACCTGCCTCGATCCAGATGTCTACGGAGGTCATCTGTAAAGGTGACCATGGCCAGGGCAGAAGCCAGACTGGAAAGGATCAAGGATGGAAGTATCATCCAGGAAAGCCTGGAGTTGTTCAGCTACTGCTCTCTCAACCACCTTACCCGGGAATGGTAAGTTCGACACTGGGCGATAGTTGGTCAGGACTGTTGGGTCCAGTGATGGCTTTTTCAAGGTGAACTACTGCTCTTGAACTACAGATTTTAATGCAACATATGACAAGTCTAAAAGGAGTAATCTCTAAAATATACGCTTATTTAATTGTGACAGATTCAGGTTCACTAAATGGGTTGAAAATAACATGGGAGAAAGATATCGGAATAAAGATCGAGCAAAATATTAGGAATAAGATATGGTCTGCCCAAACAAGGAAAACTATATCAATAGCTCTTAGAGAGTACTCCTTGAAATTACTACACAGGTGGTACTTCACCCCAGTTCACCATGCAAGAATAACCAACACAAATAATAAAAAATGCTGGAGAAAGTGTAATCAGCAAGGCAATTATATGCATATGTGGTGGCTATGCCCAGTAGTATCACAGTTCTGGCAGAAAACTGTTGCAGAAATGGCAAAAATTACACGTCAAACCATCTGAGTTACACCAGCTTTGGCCCTATTAACAATATGGGAGAAACAAAATGAAAAGGTGACTTCTAAAGGACTAATAGTGTTTATGTTAAAGGCAGTGTGCAGGACAGTTGTTAAAAGTTGGAAAGCCACAGAATTATTAACATTACACTCATGGTATTCTGAATTATGGCAGATTGCAATAGTTGAAAAATTAACAAGTCAAATTAGAATAATCAAATCCAAAGCCAAAACTGTAGACTTTTTTGAAATGTGGCACAATTTTATTTCATACACAACTCAGAACAATACTCAAAGTATGTTTAAGCCCTTCCTCAGATGATGGGATAAAGTTAAGTAAGCCTCTCTCTATACTTTAATCATATTGTAATTATGCATTAATTATGCACGTTTATAGGAAAAGAAAAAAGGAGAAAAGAATTCCTTCTCTTCGTATGTATACCAAATGTTGAGGTCTCTACCAATGCCTTAATTCACTTGCTTTTTACTTTTATTTTTTTTAAAAAAAAAAATTCTTTGTTGTTATGTGCACACTGTAGGTTGTTCTATATGAGGAGTGGGGTGTGTACTTGATGTTTATGTCTGTTTCCCCCCCCCCCATATTTAAATAAAAATTATTTTAAAAAGCAGATGTTTTTCTGGTACTCTCCATAATCCAGCGAATGTTGACAATTTGATCTCTAGTTCCTCGAAAACCCAGCTTGTACTTCAGGTGTACCCTGTACCTTCAGATGTACCTTGAATAAAACTTTGTTGGTCTTAAAGGTGCCGCTGGACTCAAACTTTGTTCAGCCTCTTAAGATGCTGGGGAATCAGGTTTCTTTAGAACTGTAAACTTTCCCCTCATTACATGATGTTATTAGGGTAGCAAGTTTAAAGGTTTGGGAACACTGTTGTGAGGTAAGTTTTGTGGTGACCAAATAGAACACAGCGATCACTGAGGCAGGAATTATATGCAAATAACAAAGAAGATGTATTTATTTCCAAGTTGTTTTTAGAAAGCAGATAAGCAGGACACTTCTCCAGACAGTCAGAGGAGAAACCTAGCTGAGGACCATAAATTTAAGCTAGCAGCTTCAGTTTGGTTTGAATTCACTTTAATGATTATACTGTCATAACCTCCTCCAACCAGCCCAGTGAGTCTGGAACTCAAGAGTCTTCAGGGAGCTTGATGTAAAGTGATTGGCTAGGTGCTTCCTGGGCTAGCAATGCGATTGGATGGATTTGGATCCTAGACCAGGACGAAGCTCAACATGGCAAGTCAATTAGATGTTTCACATACATCATGCATTCAGTGACAGCTATTGAATACATTACAAAACACTGGAAAGGTTCCCGTTGAGCCTGTGTCTTTGGTTCAGAAGTTCAGTAAAGAAGCATGTTATTATGAAAAGAGCTGCCTTGCCTCACTACTTAAATAGAGCTCATAGAAGATGTGCCAGAGGCCAGCCCGTCAAAACCTGCAAGTGAGACCTTGCCACTGATCCCTGAGATAGCCTCCATGCCTCCACTGCATAAATCTCAAATCTGGGCCTATAGGCCCCTGGGACCCATCCCCACTCTGCAGGACTGGTGGCAACAGAAGGCCCAAGCTGAAGTGGCCCAAAGGAGGCAAAGTGCTGGGCTGGCTGTATGCAATCCCATCCCAGAGCCATGCAGTGAGAGTCATACTTCTTCACAGGATCCTGGCCAAAGCACAGCAGAGCAACAGGAATCGAACCTTGGCCAGCAGTACAGCTGAACTTGATTACCTCCCAACCTACTTAGGCTGAGGCTTGAGACGTCTGCAGGGCTGCCAACCTCCAGGTGGGGCCTGGAGACCTCCCAGAATTACAATTGATTTCCAGACAACAGCAATCAGTTCCTCAGAGAAAATGGCCACTTTGGAAGGTAAACTGTACTATGGCAGTATCCCCTGCTGAGTGTCCTCCTCTCAAACTTTGCCCTCCCAATGCTTCATCCTCAAAATCTCCTAGTATTTCCCAACCCAGAGTTGGTAACCCACCCTAGAAGGCTGCCTTGCTGGATCAACTGGCCCAGTAGGTGCAAACTTGAGTTCTAGTTCCAGGCAGTGCTCCAAAGTCTCACTATCTAGGCCTGAGGGCAATGCTCCAAAGGAGACCTGACTGGGAGGGCCTGCAGAGCGCAGGATACTTACAGGTACAAACAGGTTTTTACTGACGAGCCACTAGGTTGGATCCTCTCACACACAGAAGATTCCACCCATGCCAGCTTGCTCTTTCCTAAGAGTCACCACATTCCTCAATGCTGTGGTGTCTGCTCATCACCAGAGACAGGCCTAACAACTGGATACTTTAGTCTCTCACAGACATAGAGCTATACTACTCTACTATAAAACCTGGCAGAGCGACCCTTCAAACTGTCAGCACTTGGGCTGATGCAGACCTGAACTCCTGCTGTAAAGGTAAAGGTAAATGTTCCCTTGCTCGAAAGCCAGTCAAATCCGACTCTAGGGTTGCGGTGCTCATCTCCATTTCAAAGCCGAAGAGCCAGCACTGTCCGAAGACGTTTCCGTGGTCATGAGGCCGGCATGACTAAACACCAAGGCGCACGGAACGCTGTTACCTTCCCACCGAAGTGTTACCTATTTATCTACTTGTAATTTCTTGCTTTCGAACTGCTAGGTTGGCACTCCTGCTGTGCTTCCCTCCAATTTTCCATCCCTCCCTCTGAAATGTGATTGGATGCTGGAGCAGCACTCCCGTAGGCTCATGGATAAAACTGCTAGCTGGTTGGTTTTCCCTTCCAGGACAGGACAGCCTCCTGTCCATCACAGGAGCTGCTGGGTTGTTGGGGGTTTTGTTTGGTTGGTTGTTTTGATCTTGTGCATACCTCGTTTTCTCTTAGGGACAAAAACTTTCTTTATAAAAGAACTAAACCAAGATTCTCAGGAAGTGTTGAAATCTAAATTCCAAACTTCTTTCTCACAGACATAAAGAATAAACATATGAGCATGCTTACTGTGGTTAGAGTTTCCACTCCAGGTATTCATGGGTCAGATTAAGCAACATCATACTCATGTTGCACCATGCACTTTTGTGTTTAACAAGTACAGTTCTGGTGATCTAATCCAGAGCCGTCACAAAAGCGATTGTGTCACAGTGTTTCTCAGCATCAGAATAAACTAAACCCCTTTCCCCTGGGCCTTTTCTATAAATAAACAAGGCAGGAAAGTGACTTTCTGGAAATCTATTAGCCAGCTATGTTCAAATGTTTACCAGCGCTTTCTCTGTTGATGGGTGAGGCACTTACATTCTTCCATAGTTTTCCTAACTCTTAAGGGGGGGGGGGGCATTGCCACAAGAGTAAATTTTAGTGTAATCCTATGCAGTTCTACTCAGAATCCTACTCAGGTATGTTCAGTGGCACTTACTCCCAGGAAAGTGTTTTTAGGACTGCACTGTGAAGTGGTTAAAGTGGAATATTTTATATATGAAAGAGTAATAGGTACTTGTGAATATTGTTTTCAGACAGTATTCTGAAGAAAAGGTACAGGAAACTGAGTATATGTAAAGTGGCTAAGTTTTTCCAGCTAATATATGTCATGCTGCCTTAAACTTCCCAAGGGGTAAAAAAGTGCTATCAGTACTAAGTTAAATGGACAGCTGAAGCAAGAAACAAATATAAATTTATTGTGCAAAAAAAAAGGGGGGGTCCTACCTTTCACTAGTATCATAGACCCAGAATAGGGTCCTTCCTACTACTTATTCTCATTGAAGTCCATAATAATAGCTATACAGGATTTTAAAGAGATACATTATTCAGATTGCATAAACACACTAAAAACACATCTTGGATCATGGTGTGAAAACCTGCCTGGGTAACCTGGACCTTTGCTATTTTATGACTGCCTAGACTGAGTTAACAGTAAAACCTTAAAAGTGGCCCTTTCTACAATGGTATTTTGCCTCAGTTTTTGAGCACATCCTATTTTTCCATTCTGCATTCCCTCCTGCTTTCACTTCCAGTTTGTGCCGGGGCTTTTTCACCCCCTGCATTTATTTTACAGGACTATGCATTCAGACCGCTTCAAGCACACAGTTGCCCCACTATTACCAATACTCCTTTTGCTGCGATTCTTTAATCTCATCCGCTTTTGAATTGTTAAGTGTAGTGGTTAAGTGCACAGACTCTAATCTGGGAGAACCGAGTTTGATTCCCCACTCCTCCACTTGCACCTGCTGGATGACCTTGGGCAAGCCATAGTTCTGGCACAGCTGTTCTTGAAAAAGAGCAGTTTCTGTCAGAGCTCTCTGAGCCCCACCTGCCTCACAGGCAGTGTTCCCTCTAAGCTGAGTTAGTGTGAGCTAGCTCACAGTTTTTTAGACTCCGGCTCACACATTTTTGTCTTAGCTCAGGAGGGAGGGCTCCAGAGCAAACTAATTGATGCAGCAGCCAAATCGCTCGCTCACAGCTTTAATACCAGTAGCTCACAGAGTAGAATTTTTGCTCACAAGACTCCACAGCTTAGAGGGAACATTGCTCACAGGGTGTCTGTTGTGGGGAGGGGAAGGGAAGGGAAAGAAGTTTGTATACTGCTCTGAGACTCCTTTGGGTAGTGAAGGGCCGGGTATAAATTCAATCTCCTCCTCCTCTTCTTCTTCTTCAGAATTGTTTCTGAGGGTACTTAAGTGCTGCCCACTGCCCTCCCCTGTTTCCGCCTCTCTCTCCTTAGGTTGATGCTCCCTCCCTGTTTTCTGTTTTCTTTCCCTCCTTCTCCAAAGACAAAAAAGGACATGTCCTCCCATTCAGGCAAAGTTTTAAAAAGCCAGAGAGAGCGTAAGAAGGAATCAGTAAATATAAAAGACTAGGGGATTCCCTGCTCCCAGATGTGTCAGTCTTGCATGTGTGGATTTCCCCCTCTCTTCCGTTTCTTATTGCAAAATCACGGAGGGAGGGAGGGGTTGGCAGCCAATTAGCTCAAAAAATATGGGTTTTGCTTGTACTATGGTGCTGGAGAAGACTCTTGAGAGTCCCTTGGACTGC
>NW_015160844.1:719554-748047 GCF_001447785.1 Gekko japonicus | reverse complement strand
CCCCAAGTGCCCCCGAAGTGCGGATATAGCGATCCGCACGGAGGGGGCCACTTGGCTATTAGATATAGTGATAAAGGACTAGAGGATTCCCTGCTCCCAAACGTGTCAGCCTTGCATGTGTGGGTCTGGATTTCCCCCTCTCTTCCCTTTCTTTTTGCAGAATCACGGAGGTGTAACTGGCCTCTTTGTCCCTGAACCCAGAGTGGTCTTTCCTGAAAGAGGAACACCCCAAAACAATCTCTGAACCTCCTAAGCAGTGCCCTCATAAAGCCAGGCTTGGTTTAAACAGTAGCTCTTGCTGGGAGACTAGGAGAATCTCATCCTGGCTTAATAACACAGGCCAAGGGAGAACACAGGGCCAGCTGCACTGTCATAACATTCTCCATGCGGGCAAACCCCCCCCCTCTCCTGTCAGCTCAGTCCAAAAGGTCTAGAATGGGCAATCCTCTGCCCTTGCCTCAGGCATCTTCTGCTGACCAAATGGCCAGTCCTTTGTCTGTCAATTGTACAGGCAGGGAGGGACAAAGAGCCTCTGGTCTGTGCTATTGTCATGAATGATGTTGCATGGTTCCTGCCCCCAACTCCTGTGTCACTTATATGTTCGGAAATACCTTTGGAGTAATCCTCTCATTCCTGTCTCCATATATTTGTCTAAAATATCTACATTCTGATACCTCTGCCATATTTATCAATGTAAACATTAACTCATCATGTCTAGTGAATGGTCACCCATTCAGGTTCATCCCATCTCTCCAACCTCTGAACCTCATCACCTCTGCAAGATAGGCACTGTATCACCCTTATCTTCCCCATTCTCTCTGTTTGTCTGCTAGCAACCTTTTTATATCTCCTTGTATGTTTGAAATCCAGTTAGGTGTAGTGGTTAAGTGCACGGACTCTAATCTGGGCGAACCGGGTTTGATTCCCCACTCCTCCACTTGCACCTGCTGATGTGACCTTGGGTCAGTCACAAGCTCTGGCACAGCTGTCCTTGAAAAAGAGCAGTTTCTGTCAAGAGTTCTCTCAGCCCCACCCACCTCACAGGGTGTCTGTTGTGGGGAGGGGAAAGGAAAGGAATTTGTAAGCCACTCTGAGACTCCAAGTGAAGGGTGGGGTATAAATCCAATCTCTTCTTCTTCTTCTTCTGATGCTGTTAAACCAGTGTTTGGAGGCAGTGGTCAAATGGAATAGGATGAACAGACTGAGGATTGATCCAGACATGACAGAACTAATGTTAGTATGAAGACATTTTAGGGGGGGTGAGAAATTTCACCTGCAACTGTGGGGTTTGCTTTTGGCCTATTAAATAGGTTCACAGGGGTGCTTCTGAACCCAATCTGATGCAGGGAGGCACAGGAAGCAGCTGTAGCCAAGGTGTGTTACCAGTCAGATCTACTGCATGGGCTGCATTCCTTTCAGATCACGTGATCCTTAACTTTGTAAGTTCTCTATACATGGGGCTACCTGTGAAGATGTCTTGGAAACTTTAGCTATTTCAGAATTTTCTCCTGGAGAATATGTACAGGTAGCACTATAGTCAACCAATTTTACAGCAGTTGCATGGGCTACAGGAGAGCTTCTGGGCTCAGTTCCCATTCAGCTTTCAAAGCGCTTCCTGTCCTTCACGTTGCATATCCGCAGGGCTCCTTCTCTCCATATATATTTCCTCCCTGTCCACTGTTTAAGGTCCATGCTGAGGGCCCAGACCCATTTTGCACCAGTATATGTGTAATGTATTGAGCCCAGACCATACTTCGACTGAAGCTCAATTCGGACAGAGCTTCAGGATCCATAACAATAGCTGACTAGGATCCTAGAATGGACCAGTAGGGAGACAGGGATCCTAACATAGACCAATAGGGAGACAGAGATCCTAGATTAAGCCAATGGAAATACAATGTAGTGTAAATAGCCTATTGTGGGAGTGTGTGTATGTTTGGGGTGTAACCTTTTGCATGCATAAATACCTGGCTTTGGTCAGGGATTCTCAGTCTTATTTTCTACTTGCTGAAATCACCAATAAACTATGAGCTGATCACTCTACGCGTCTGAACCCAGTATATTTCAATATGAGATCAGCTTCATCAAGAAGTGGGGCCCAAGGAATGGCCTTCCCCTGAAGAAGGTTCACAGGAAAACTCTCCCAATGACCTTTTGAGGAAACTTCAACATGACCTGTTTAATCAGGAGGGAATCTCAGATCAGGTTTTTAAGTGCTGTTGTTATTGTGAGCTGCTGGACTACAAATATTTGAAGTAAGTAAATGATACATTTCTGTACCCCGAGGCTGACTGTGCTAGATCTGTTAGAATATCATCAAATGTAAACTTTTTCACTGATTAGAATGAAGGATGATCTAAAACACAATATAAGAATGAAAATGAAACAAACAAAAATAATCAACCAGATATTCGTTTTAAACCAGCTAGGTGTCAACACAAGTAGCCGCCTGGCTTGTACTGATATTTTTAGCATGTGTATATAGGTTTTTATTTTTATTTGTGGTTAGTAGTAAGAAGTGGGTTTGATAATTATGTTTTTATGAGCAAAGTGATGAAAGTGTTCTATGCTTTCCGTTTGAGACAGCACGGTGGCTCTGCCTGTTTGACAAGTCTGTTGGAAAAAGAAAACCACAGCTGTTAGAACCACGGCCGTTGCTATGAGCAAATATTTTGTGTAACTGTATGCCACAATTTAGAAAATTTAAAGGAGGCTTAGCAGCAATTTTAGTGGCAGTTTTCCTGAAGGTTTATTGGCAGAACCCATGTCTGGTGTACCAGCACTCAGATATTGGTAATGTAAATACTAGACCCAACAAGTACAGCCTATTTTCCTAAATCCAAGAAACATCCATCTCCCAGAAACCTTGTTTAGTGTGAGACGTGTACAGATAAGGAGTATGACCAGTTTAACTGTTTTTAGAATTGAGCTACAAATCTGCATGTTTTTATATTTTTGTGCTTCCGCATCACTGTTTGTTTTCAAATTAACCATTAAAAGATTGATCCTAAAAATGGGGAAAGTTAAAGCTCATCCATATTACATTGTTTTAGATGCAAACCTATACACAAACTGTTAAATGCAAACAAGTACATGGATTAAAAATATGTTTGCAAAATCATCTATTGCACATATGTACTGCTCAGATTAGCTGTGGTTCCCTGACAGAAGGGCACTGCTAATTTTTAAAATAGAAAATGTTTTAATAAGTAAATAATGTGTGGAAAAGACCCTGAGATTTGCAGAGATGCTTTACTCTTCTCTTCATTAGCACCACCACTTGCACATGTATAATCCCTCATATGATAAGAGCTGACCCAGTGCGATACTGACAGAAGCTATTCTTTGAATGGTGGGTTACTGTTGAGAGAGGCCAATAGTAGCCAATTAGGGTCCAAATTCTAACTCTGGATCATAGTTTTGCTAAAGTAATTTTTATTTTTTAGGAGGTAAAGGACAGGAGGGAATAAAAAAAGGAAAAAAGCTTTATTTCTTTTAGAGAAATATTGAGGCCCTCAAAGTTATCACATTATGTGCAACAACATTTGTTCCCTTCTGAAGGAACCAGCACAGCATACAGAAGATACTGAGAGAAAATCAGCTGGGGCAAGTTTACAGATGTGCTACCTGAACTTTAATTTAATTACTTTTCTAAATAGATAGCCATGCCTTGATTTTCTAGGGGACGAGAAAGGATAAGGCTCAATTGCAGCAATGAGCAATTAATCTCCCATCGTAAAATCTTGCTCCAAACTAGGCACAGGACTCCTTTTTTTAACTCAAGAGATTTTTCATTCTTTGTTTTGTTTGGAGGGCTTTTCGGCGGTGAGGTGTTTTCCATCCAAGAGGAAGTGGGGAGGCTTCACTGACTTCAGCGGATGAACAAAGAAGCCTGGTATTCATTTTCACTGTCACAGTACTTTCCACCCACCCACCCAGTTCTATTTCCTCCCCCTCCCCCTAAGCCTCTGCAGTTAATGAGAGCAATAAATGATTACTGTTTTTGCTGTTATTGTAAAATAATATTACCTTTTGCTGCTTCGAGATGGGGTTTGTGAAATCTTAATTGTTTACAGGGGAAGTGCAACATTTCTCTATCCTTTTACCTCTCAAGATACTGAAATGGTCAATGAGAATGTCACCCTCCTACGGAATGTAGGGATGAAAACTAAGGCCCATGTCATCGTTCTTAGTGCCGAGACTTGTTCACCATGTGTCCTCTGTAGAGTGGCTGGAAAGATTCCAGGAAGATTAGAAAAACTGCTCACCAAATACAAGAGCTGGCCAAAAAGAAGACATTGTTACGGTCCCACAAAATGTATGGCTGCCATTTATAAGGAGCTTTCCAGAATTTGTCTCTGACTTCGAGTGCAAGGCAACAAGCTTCTGCCATAGAATTCCATCCATTTTATCAATTCGCTGTGACTTACCTATTACAAAAAAGTAAACAGAAGAGACTACACTGAATATTTTCCGTTAAAATGCTCCAAATTTAGAGAATACTGGTCTGAACATGGATAGGAGCATGTGTTTGTTTTAATGCTCAAAAGGAAAGGCCAGTTAAGACAGGCTTTCAGTTCAGAGCTCTTTTGCCTGAGAGCTAGACATCAAGTAGACCTCATGTTTTTTAAACTACTAAAGAGTACAAACTTGGAAACTCCCCATATAGCTTCTAGCCAAGCAATAAACTGACATTGTGAATTAATGTGCATCGTCCTTCTCCCTCAACTGCTTAGAAATCTGGGGAAACAAAGAGGCTGACAGCATACTGTTCTGTTTGGGAGCAGGAGAGGACATGACTGGCTATCATGTGGTAAGTACTCATACCGTTCCGTGAAACACGTGGTATGGGTGGAAGTCATCCTCCCACACATAGCAAAACCCCACAGCTTTAGCTCAGGAACAGAATGAAAGTGTCCAATGTAATGAGACTGCTCATCATTCAGCTGTCTATATGTCACCAGCCCTCAGTATTTCTCAGCCTGGAAAGACAAGAGGCGTAGACTGATGTCATGCACACCACTTAAAGCACTTTAGAGCCCTTCCCTGCTATTGGTATGTATGTATGGAAGTCAGACATTCAAGTATTTTAATGCATTTATATTAGGTTGTTAAATTGACTCACAGCTTGCAGGAAGGTGGATTTACAATTACATCACAGTGTTCATGCATTTGTGCTGTCCCTTGTAAACCTTGGTGTTCTCCATCCACCATTTCATTACAAGCTATGGTTGGTCTTAAAAGAAACGGGTGTGCCACAACATCTGATTGTTTTGATGTCCAACCTATACTCTGGATGAGAGGCTATTGTTGGACAGAATATGGAGAAACCGAATGGTTTCCAATCTGTTCAGTCTATATGCAGAACATACAACAAAAGCTGGATTAGATTTAGATGAAGGTGGAGTGAAAATTGGTGGAAGGAACATTATCAGTTTGAGATATGCAGATGATACCACATTACAGTCAGAGAATAGTAAAGACTTGAAATGACTACTGCTGAAGATTAAAGCAGAAAGTGCCAAAGCAGGATTACATCTGAGTATAAAGAAGACAGAAGTAATGACTGCTGAGGAGTTACACCACTTACCCTTAGATGAAGAAATTGAAATTATTTGAAACTGAAATTGACGATGAAGAAATTGAAATTGTTCAAGATTTTCTATTCTTTAGCTCCATCATCAATGCAAAGAAAGACTGCACCCATGAAATCAAAAATTATTTAATTCATTTGTACCCCACCTTTCTCCTCAGTGGGCATCCAAGATGGCTTACATCATTCTCCTCTCCTACATGTCATTCTCACAACAACCCTGTGAAATAGGTTAGACTGAGAGAGTGTGACTGGCTCAATGTTACTCAGCAAGCTTCCATGGCATGAGTGAGGATTCAAACCTGGTTGTTCCAGGTACTAGTCCAACACACTTATTATAGTACTAGGAATAAGGCCTGTTGTGGAAATAAATACAATGAGCTCTAGAAGAAGGCTCTGGGTGGGTGCCCTGGCCTTGGGCACTCAGCGTCAATTTGCTGTAGTGACCTCAGCAGGGTATAATGACACAGAGCCCATGTTTTCTCCAGGGGAACTGATCTCTGCCATCTGAAGAGCAGTTGTAATTCTGAGTGATTTCCAGTCCTCACCTGGAGATTGGCAGCAATGGTTCCCCAGGAGAAACCCCAGGAGTACAGTCTTTCTCCACAGTGGAGATGAAAGCAGCTTACATCATTCTCCTCTCCCCCTTTTTTATCTGCACAACAACCCTGTGAGATAGGTTAGGCTGAAAGTCTGTGACTGGTCCGAAATCACCCACTCAACTTCCACAGCAAGAACCTGGGTCTAGCAGACCCTGCTCTGAAGCACTAACTGCTACACCTAGGGTAGCCAACCTCCAAATGGAGTGTGAAGATTGCTGGGTATCACAACTGAACTCCAGACAACAGATCTCTCTCCCCCTGGAGAAAATAACTGCTTTGGAGGGTGGGTTCTATGGCATTCTATTCAGTTGAGGCCTCTCCCCTCCCCAAACTCTGGCTCCCATAGACTCCACCACAAAATATTCAGGAATTTCCCAACCTGAAGCTGTCAACCCTAGTCATGACTGGCCCCAGTGAGTTCCCCACAAAGGCCTGGAAAGGGCCTCCTGCCTTTGCCTGTTCACTGACAGAACCAAGCTTGGTTGCCTAGCAACAGCTACTGAGGGAAAAGTTAGTCCCACAGGAACCAAGCAGGAGAAGTGTCTTCATCAGAAGAGACAGCAATTTTGGCAGTTTATTCTGTCAGGGAAGAGTGTCCAGGCTGGCAATGGGCAGGGGAGAGGAGAGGACCCAGCACCCAGCCAATGGCACAGGAATACTCTTGAGTAGCGGTTGATGGGCCAATGGCTGACGGAGTGCACAGTACAGCCAATGGGAGAGCTGGAAAGTGCTAATATATAGGGCAATTATATATATATATAGGATTCTCCATTACTATGTATGGGTGTGAAAGTTGGACAATGAAGATAAATGACAGGAAGAAATTTGATTCCTTTGAAATGTGGTGTTGGAGGAGAGTTTTACAGGTACCATGGATCACCCAAAAGACAAATAAGTGGGTTCTAGATCAAATAAATTCTGAACTCTCCCTAGAAGCTCAAATTACTATGATGAGATAAGGGCAGGGGACAAGACAGTTATGGTGATGGAAAGCAGTCTCTGTGCCTCTGTGACTAGGAAGAAGAGGAGAGGATGCCTTTTTCCAACTGGGAGGGAGAAAACACTAGTCCTTTAATGTGTTAACATCTCTTGATTGGAAAGTCCTGGTTTGGCAGGCTGAAGCCCCAATACTTGGTACCCAGATTGGCTGAAACCCTGGAAGTATACTTGGAGTGGGGTCTGAAAAGTGAAACATTGGACTTACCTGAAGGTTTCTTCTCTTCAGTGGGGCGAAGTCATCCACACTAGTTAGGTCATGCCTCCTCTTGCTCCAGGCAAGGCTGTGCAAATGTTGTGTGACTCTCCTGGGAAAGAGCAAGGCTGCCCTTCCTGTCATAAAATAGCCCAGCTCCAAGATATTGTCCTTAAAAATATCTCCCTTATTTTTCCTCCTTTTCTTTTTTGGTGGTGGTGGAAAAAATTGGATGACTACGCCCCACTGAAGAGAAGAAACCTTCAAGTAAGTCCAATGTTTTATTCTCCTTCAATGGGGTAAGTCATCTAAACTGGTTATGTAACCAAGGTAGGAGACTAACAAAATGCCCTCAGTCCAAAACTTGTTGACGGGCTGTCCTTCCAAAGGCAGCCTTAATTAGTCAATTTTGTAATGTTGTACAAAAGTCGAGAAGGATGACCAGGTAGCCGCCCTTCAAATTTCCTCTACTAGGGCTCTGGTAGAAAAAGTGGGCAACACGGCTGCTGCCACCCTGATGGAGTGTGTGGCATTGTGCTGAGGCACCCTGAATCCCTGGATCTCATACACTTTACGAACGCAGAGCTTAACCCAAAGAGCAATAGTCAATTTTGAAACCTTCTTACCAAAGCTTGTCATGCTGTGTGACACAAAAAGCACATCTCTTAGCCTGAAGGATGCAATTCTGTTTATATATGTATTTTTAAAAAGGTAAAGTTTCCCTTGCTCGAAAGCCAGTCGAGTCCGACTCTAGGGTTGCAGTGCTCATCTCCGTTTCAAAGCCGAAGAGCCAGTGCTGTCTGAAGATATTTCCGTGGTCATGTGGCCGGCATGACTAAGCACCAAGGCGCACGGAACGCTGTTACCTTCCCACCGAAGTGGTACCTATTTATCTACTTACAATTTCTTGCTTTCGAACTGCTAGGTTGGCAGGAGCTGGAACTAGAGACGGGAGCTCACTCTGTCATGCGGCATACTCGGGTCTTGAACTGCTGAACTACCGACCTTCCACAGCCTGCAGTTCAGCGTCTTAACCACTTGAGCCACCGCAGCTCCTATATGTATGTAGAGCCCTGCATACATCTAGTTTGTGCCGCTCTTTCTCTTCAGGATGTGACCATTTCGGATGACCGTTTCGGACAGAACAAGGGGAGCATCAGCTGCTGATTTACATGGTAGGTTGAATTACCTTTCAGTATAAAGGACAGATCTGTTCTTGGTACCACTGAATCTTTATTAAAGGTACACAACTCCTTCCTAACTGATAGTGCCCCCAGTTCTGGCATTCATCTGGCAGAGGTTACAGCAATAAGAAAAGCAACTTTCCATGAAAGGAACTTTAATTCTATAGATTTTAATGGTTCAAAAGGCATTTTTGTCAGACTTTAGATAGGGTTCAAGTTGGAAATCTGTGTCTTACTGGTGGAGCAAACTGTGCAGTACCTTCCAAAAATCTCTTAACACATTTGTTGCCTGAGATACTATCCAGACCTCTGTGACCCAGGACCTCTACAATGGCCGCCACCTGCTTTTTAGAGTGCTTGGCCTCAGGCCTTATTTCCACCCTTCATGTAGGAAGGCAATCACGTCCTTATGGGATTTACCTTTTTACTAATAATGCTTTCGGTTTATTAATGGCTCATTTCGTAAAGGTAGACCAGATGTAGTTGTAAATATGTCTAGTTGCTGGCCGTCTTGCTTATATCATAATGTCCACAATTTCTTTGGAGAAGCCCAATCTTTCTAAGTCCTCCTGCTCAGACTCCATGTCATTAGCTGGATCCATTCTGGATCTGGGTGCAGAATCGGACCTTGACTCAGGAGGTGCCTCTTGAGGGGAAGCTGCCACGGAGAGGTCACTGGCAGCTTCACCATCTCAGAAAACCACAGTCTCATTGGCCAGGAAGGTGCGATGACAATCACTTCCACTCTCTTTCTCCGAATCTTGTCTGTTCACAGCTCCAATCACTGGATTTAAGAATCCTCAGAGTTGGCCCACTTGGCTATTAGTATGTAGATGATTATATTGATATAATGATATTCAACTGCCAGTTTAAAAAAAACAAACTGGAAAAGCTCCATTGGCTGGTGGAGGACAGGATGGTCACTGCCAAGAGACTGGGGCAGGAAAACTGGAGGGCATCCTGCCATCTGGAAGCCGCATTGCTGCTGCACTGTATTGGCATCCACAGCAGCAAAAGGGAAACTGCACATACCTGTCCCCTTCTGGAAACCACCTTAGAGGAGAAGCAAAGTGGGAGGGCATAATATCCCTGAGACATGGGTGGGGACAGAATAAGAATGGGAATGGGCTATCCTTCTTGAGAAGATTCATCACATCTCCCTCACTGAGTCAGCAATCTTGTGACACTCCTATTAGAGTGACACTCCTATTATATTTTCCTATTAGAAGCATACCCGTGAGGCTTAAAAGCACCATCTAAAAGCCACCAATATTCCAGATATGCTCTAAGTCCCATATGATTATTCACTTTGGAAAGGAAAACGTTGAAGTGATTTATGTCATCTGTGTATTTACAGGACTTTCCAACAATCTAAAAAAAAACAGCCGCGCCCCCCCCCCCATCTTTCCTACCAAATGGACACAAATTTGGAAGGCAAATGAAATACTGTAACTGTCTTTTGGTGTCAAGTGGGATGCTGATGAAAGAATGTTGGAACAGCTGCAAGACATTTGGATGTTCAAGCCTTGAATGACTCATGACTTCATCTGGGTCCTACTGAAGAGCACTTTAGAAGAGGAGAGTAATTGGCTCATAACTACATGATGTAAACTTTGTTTTTCCTTTCTGGAAATGACTACTCAATAGTCTAAAGTACTTTCCATTATATTATTGTGCACTCTTGTATTAATTTAGACTTCAAAACAATTAAATAGCATGTGCCCACAGCATCCTGCACTTGTAACAATTTCATTGGTAAGCTTTACAGTTAAATTCTATAATCAAAAAAATCAATGGTAACACAGTGGCCATGAATGCAATTGACTAATATACTTTGCAAGCTGCATGCAGCATATGCATAGTTTGCTTTTTCTAGAGGCCCTAATATACTAGCATTCTAGGATTTACAGAACCATCCTAATACCATTTTCCTGGGAATAAGGCCTATTACATAGGATTCTGAATAGACCTGGATTGCTCTTATAGTACAGTAGGCCAAATAATTGAAACAGCTGATTTTCTTTTCTTATTTTATCGAAGTATCAAAACATATCTATTGTTGCCCTGCAAGGCGCTTATTAGCACTATTAAGACCTGGACTGTGCCAGTAGTGTGCAAAAAGGGACTGAACTGTGTAGTGATCCAAAGATGATGCCAGTTACACACACAGAGAAAAAGGAAGCCTTCCTGTGAGATGATGTACAATGGTTTCAGAGGTTATCTACCCACTTACCTGCTGTAAGATGGACCAGCCCCCTAGCCGCATGAAGCACTTAAAGCCAGACAGATGCCATGCCAAGGAAGAAGACCCAAGGACAAAGGATTCAAACTCCATGTGGAGTTTCTTCCTGCACATGTAGGCAACATTCCCCTTCCCTCACCCAGCCTCACCTAGCTGAAACAGCCGTCATCAGACAATCAAGGAATACCAATGACAATGACTCTGGCCACATGAGTCATCATAATCCCTTCAGGTGCCACTACCCTGCCCAGAGTTCAACACTGACCATCCCCTTAGACCCTTCCCCCCTTGACCCCAGATCCAATCAGTGTATTTTTGGGATGGACTAACAGGAGGTGTGCCAGGGGATGTGGCCAGCCTAGCCCACCCACCCCCATGCCACCTTATAAAAGAGGGCAACCCACCATGTTCAGGCTCTCTCTCTCTCTTCTCTCCCTTCCCCCTATACTCACCCTAACTCCACGACTCTCGGTTTGCACAGCCAGAGTCTCCACGTGCCTCTGCCAGTTCAGGGCACGACCCCATTACCCTATAGTCTCCTTTACTTTTCCAAGGATCACTTCATCCTGCCACGGACAGGTAAAGTATTGCCCCTCAACGATCAACCTGCTAATGCAAATATGCAAATCTTCTATCTAATGTGCAAATCTTCTGTCTGTTTCCTAGATCTGTGTAATTGCAAGTGTGTTTGAATGCTTGTGAGATATCTTCAGTAAACAAAACCATTTTATACTGAAGTTTGCCTTTGAGTCTATTTTTGGTGTTCCGGGAAGAAAGTAGGACCCCTATATACACTGGCGCTTGTTCCCTTATTTGCCTATTGCCTCGTGGTACATCTTAAATCCCTTAAATATCAATCAGAATAAAGGCAATTTGGCTAACACTATATACTATTTCTCTCAGTGTGGGTGGATCTGCAGACAGACTTTTCTCCAAACTTGGGGTACTCCCCAGGTTTGCAGAAAAATCTTTAAATTTGAAGAAAAAGGGGGGGAATTTAAATCTCCCTCAAAAGAAAAGTGTTGTCTGCTAATGCTCAGGCAATGCACTTATGGCTGTTGGTGTACTTGCAGCCTTGGGGGGGAGCTATGGTGGGCATGGCAAGAAGATTAGGAGCTGCAACAGACTGAGGGAGTTCAGCAGCTGCAGCAGGCCCAGTGCTGGAGGCCAAGGGCCATGCCATGTTTGCTGGCACTGATGGGGGAATGGAAGTAGTGCAAGGCTCGCCCACAATAGCTGTGAAGGTGGAGGTGTTTGGTGAGCTGCAGCAAGCCCACTGGTAAATGTCAGAAGCCAAGCCAGCTCACCAGCATTGAGGGGGAGAGGATGGAAGCTATGCTGCGCTCACTGGCAGCATTTGCAAGGATGGAGGGGTTTGTGGAGTCTCAGTGGGCTCAGCAATGAAGGCCGTGATGCATGTAGGGTTGGCCAGCACTAAGGCTGGGGGGAGGAGGCAATGCAGCAGTCCTTGCAGCTGTGATGGGGGGGCAACCCTTCCCCCTTCTAGCTTTAAGCCCTCCATTGTCACTGCCAGGGCTTTGTGTTGGGATTTGCAAGTGTCACCTTTCAGTCATGAAAGAGTTAAGCTGTTGTTTGTGTATGCTAATGTTAGCTAGTTAGCTTAGGACCAATTAGATGTCAAGTAGAAAGGGGGAGGTATTATTCCTAATGAGGCTACCTTGGGGTTGACTCCACTTCTGTTTGATCCATGCTGAGGAAAGGAAAATGTGTGCATCAGATGGGAGAGGACAGTTCAAATGGCGTGCTCGCAACAAGAGACAGCATGTCTACCCAAGGAAGCAATGCAGCTCCACAGTCCGTAAGTGAGAGTAACGCCTCCCTCTTCCAAGTTCCAAAATTAAATGAACAGAACTACCTAATGTGTAAATCCAGAGATTTAGGATGTGATGCATACTATTTAGAATGAACTTCTAGAGAATGAGAGAGAACTGAAGAGATTTAAGAAAGCCAATGCAAAAACACCGTTTGATATTAACTTCAATAAGTGATCAAGAGAGTCCTCTGGTAGCTAGCTGTAATACAGCTAAAGCTCTCTGGATTAAACTGGAGGGAAAATATGGAAGGAAAACTGAAAAGCATACACAGTTTTTAAAGTGCAAAATGTATGCTCTTAAACTACGTGAAGGAGGGGATGTCTCTGCACATCTAGACGCCATAATGCAGCAAGTGGCAGAGCTCCATGCGGCTGGAGTTGAAATCACACCAGAGGAGATAAATGCTATGATTCTGACCAGTTATCCTAACTCATATGCTAATCAAATTGCTGCTTTGAAGTCAAGAGATAAACTGGATGTTTCCTATGCCTTGAACTTTCTCAGAGATGAAGCAACAAAGAGATCTCTTAATGAGACCACAGGAGCAATGTCTGTTCTGAGACTGAAACATGGAAGTGAACATGTTGCATGTTATAACTGCCAGAGAAAAAGGCACATTGAAAAATTTTGTAGAACAAAGAGAAACGGTGAGCAACAGAGGGAGAGGAGTGCACGTGCTCAATGCTGCTTCAAGCAAGGGGAGGGACTGTAAAAGAGAAGGAAAAGCTCCTAAGCAGTTTACTTATGTTGTTTGTGATAAAGACTCAAATGTGAAGGACTTCTGGCAGTTGGATTCTGGATCTTTTCCTCATGTTTGCCATGATAAAAGTTGTTTTGTGGAGTTGAATGAAGAGAGAAGGCAAAATCTGACTCAAGCAGACAGAAGTCCTTTGTCTGTTGAAGCAGTTGGGCTGTTAGAGTACTACATTCTGATGGAAAGACTGTTGAAATTCTGCCAAAAGACTATGTTTTTGCCCCATGAGGTAATCTGAATTTCCTATCTGTTGAGAGGATTGTGAAACAGGGAAATCAATTTTTGATCAAAGAGGATGTGTGTAGCATTTTTTATCCTTAGTGCAATGTTGAAGTGCTGAGAGAAAAGACTGAAAGCTTTTACTACTTGAAAAATATTTCTGAACCAGTTAGTCATACAAGACAAAAGAAATACCTTCACCCTAACTGCATGTTGGCATGGCACAGGAGACTGGAACACAGAAATCTTAAGTTTGTGGAAAGCTATTTCAGGAATGCAATATTGAAATAGCTAAATGTGATCATATCTTTAAAAGCTAAAGGAACTGCCCCTTGCTACAGAGTATGTGCAATGAGAGACTGTTATGGAAAGTCTACTCAGACATAGTTGGTCCCTTCAGTTGGAGGGAATAAATACATTTTGATCTTTATGGATGCTGGAACTTGTTTTGCTTATGTTTATCTGATCAGATTGAAAGATCAGTTGCTAGAGAAATTCAAGAACTATGTTGCCAGTGTTCCCTCTAAGCTGAGCTAGTGTGAGCTAGCTCAGAGTTTTTTAGCCTCCAGCTCACATATTTTTGTCTTTGCTCAGGAAGGATGGCTCCAGAGCAAATAATTTATGCAGTAGCCAAATCGCTCACTCAGAATTTTAATGCCAGTAGCTCACAAAGTAGAATTTTTGCTCACAAGACTCCACAGCTTAGAGGGAGCATTGGCTGCTGCTGTTAAAAATAAGTTCAAAAAGGCTCCAGAGGTCCTGTTTACAGGCAGTGAGATGGAGTATTGTGGCAGTGAGTTCCAAAGGTTCCTGGTAGAGGAAGGAATAGAGCATAATAACACTGTTGCCTATTCTTCTCAGCAAAATGATTCTGCTGAGAGCCTTAACAGAAGCCTCCAAGTGATGGCACATTGCCTAATCTTACAAGCTGGTCTGCTTGACCTCTGCTGGGCAGAAGTAGTTAATACAGCAGTTTAATGTTACAGGGAAGACTCCGTTTGAATTGTGGTTTGGAAGAAAACCAGGCCTAAAGCATCTGAAGGCATTTGGTGCTAAAGTTCTTTTTATTATAAGCTAAACACACATAAGTCTAAGACTGCTTTATTTCCGCTGCACTCTTTGCACTCTGCTAAAGTATATCCAATACTTTGTTGCAGCTCCCACTTTAAATTACATTTAAATTAAGGCTAATAGACCAGGGGAAGGGCAGGAGCTGTGATACTCGCAGGGGAGCTCTCTTCCCCCTCTCAGCTTTAATTTAAATCTAATTTAAAGCAGGAACTGCAACAGAGCTCTGGCAGTGACAATGGGGAGGGGTAAAAGCAAGTAGGGGGAAGGGATTCCTCCCTCCCATGAATATCATGGGTCACCACTTGTAGTAACAATATTAAAGGTAAAGGTAAAGGTTCCCTTGCTCGAAAGCCAGTCGAATCTGACTCTAGGGCTGTGGTGCTCATCTCCGTTTCAAAGCTGAAGAGCCAGCGCTGTCCGAAGACGTTTCCGTGGTCATGTGGCCGGCGTGACTAAACACCAAGGTGCACGGAACGCTGTTACCTTCCCACTGCAGCCATTTATCTACTTGCAATTTCTTGCTTTCGAACTGCTAGGTTGGCAGGAGGTGGAACTAGAGACGGGAGCTCACTCCATCATGCAGCACCCGGGTCTCGAACCGCTGAGCTACTGACCTTCCACAACCTGCAGTTCAGTGTCTTAACCACTTGAGCCACCGCAGCTCATTAATTTCATTTATTTCACTTATCCCCACTTATCTCCCCCATGGGGACCCAAAGCAGCTTACATCATTGTCTTCCCCTCCATTTTATCCTAACAGCAACAGCCCTGTGAAGTAGATGAGGCTGCAAGTATGTGACTGGCCCAGGGTCACTCAGCAAGCTGCCATAGCAGAGTGGGGATTCAAACCGAGGTCTCCCAGATCCTAGACCAACTCTCTAACTACTACCCGACACTAGCTCTCCCAAAAAATAGTTGCATAAAAGCACAACAGAAAAATGTTATTAGTAATAAATATCATCCATAGCAGGGAGAATTTCTTGAAAACAGTGCTTAGATGGTACTGTACCCTAAGTACATTATCTAGGATATCTAATATTATTATTATTATTATTTATTAAATTTATACCCCATCCTTTCCGCAAGCAGGCTCAGGGCGGCTTACAGCCATGGCACCAATTGCCGGTAAAATCAATAAAACAATATACGACAATACAATACAGATTAAAAAACATAAAAACATAAGGTGCTGTTAGTTGTACAGTTCAATATCTCAAATTTATTAAATAATATGTTTGTACTTTTATGCATGTCTGATAAGGATTGCTTAGTTGCAAAGTACATTGGGGAAATATTCATAAACAGATTAAGAAAATTGTTGGTTTATTGGTTCATTTAGAGTTCAGTCCATTGATGTTGGTGTTATATGTTGCATAAAGAAAAATGCAAAGGTTTATGAATATCTGCAACTAATTTTCAGTGAAGTGTGCATAAACTCTATGAATTTTTGCACTCTGCCAGTGACAGTGGCAGAACCTGAAAGAAGTTTCAGCAAACTAGCACTGATTAAAACATAAAAAGGTTCAAACGCTTGGGGCTCTTTAGCTTGGAGAAACAATGGCTGAGGGGTGACATGTTTGAAATTTATAAGATTATGCATGGGATAAAGCAGGTTGAGAAAGAAGTACTTTTCTCCCTTTCTCACAATACAAAATTTGAGTTTCTGAATACCATATTGTATTTTTGAAAAAACTACTGTATTTATATCGGTTTAGATTATTATACATTGATTGTTGAATATATTTTTCATTATTTATGTACGGTTTGATCTTTTGTATCTTTTGTATTACTTACTCCCTTCCGTGCACCTCTGCTGTTTGGGTTTCTTACCACCTGGAGGTTGGCAACCCTAGGTAGAGCACCTGCTTGGCAGTCAGCATGAAAAACTGACCACTGAAACAAAATCAGTATTAACAAGATTTCTCAGGGAAGGGACCAACACCTGCAATGTCCAACCTGAACCTCTTTGAGTTCCTTGAGCAGATTCCCAGTTAACAAAAGGGAGGCACTAGGCTTTTTAAAGGTTTTTTAAATCCTTGGGCAGCTGTTTCTAATACTATATTTTTAAATTGCAGTTTTCTAGTTCACTTCTTCGTCAGTCCATTTAAACCAAAACACTGGGGGGGGGGGAGAGAGAATGAAAAGGGAAACTTATGATTTCTCATCTCTTCCGAAAGCACCATGGCCTGTTTTAGAACTTTGTCATCATAACTGTTGGGTTTGTGGTTAACAACACTGCTGTCCCATGATGCTTTGCATCATCTAAATCATTATTTTAGTAAGGAAGTAGAATCTCATAACCACAAAGTCAGTTTCATTTTGGGTTCTTAGTGTTGCCGCAGAAGGTTTTTTAAAAAAAAAACACAGTTCTCTTTCCTGTTTTTGAAACCCAAGCATCTGCATGGTTGGTAGGTTACTCAAATAATCTTATCACTTAAAATAACATAGGCATGAATTTCAAAATTGCTTACTCCAGTTGCCCCCTCCCCTTTCCACACATATATCTATTTACTCACAGAGATCCTTATTTACAGTATCCCCTTGCCAACTGCTGACACAGAAGAAATACAAAACCCAGTTACACATTAAGCTTTATTGTTGAAGCATTCATGCCAGGTACTGTCTAAACACAGTTTTCTGACTGACCTTAAGCCAAGATAAACCTGAGAAGGAGAACATTTCCAAATGCAATCTTAAACTATTCTTTCTTATTGTTCTTTTGAACCCCCTCCCTTTCCACCTCCACCCCTTTTTAGCTTGGCAGAGACAGTCGGGTTCTTCACAGGATGCGTAGTTTCATTTTTAGAAAGTGAAATACTCTCATTCTAAGGTCACCAGGGAAAGGCTGACTGGAAGGTGGGGGAGGGAGAGGAGAAGATGTTGTCTCTAGTAAACAGCTAAAGAAGACATGAAACTGTCCATGGTATGAATCTTGACCTTAAAAAAGAAATATACCATGCAAGTCAGGACATGTTTTTCCACTTCAGTCCAGAAAGACGGAGAGGAAAGTATCTCAAGGATAAAACTATGCTTCTAGTAAATCCAGAAATCGTCTCCAATATGTCTGTTTTGCACAGCAGCTTTAAAAAGAGCTGCCAAATGTAACAGCTTTGTTTGATAGTCATCTCCTGGCTTAACTCCTGAGCTGGCCAGTGGCCACTTGACATTGCACAATAAATGCCTGAAAAATTAATCATAAACTCCCCGGTTGGAATGCAGAGTGCTGCTTTCCTGGAGCATGCCTCAGTCCACGCAAGAGTTCTGCCAGGAGTTTTCAGTCAGATGATGTTTTCTTTAACAACCCTGTCTGTGAGGGCAAACCATCCCAAAGAAAACCAACCAGGGGAAACTTTATTCTTGCTCTCTTCTGTTCTGATTTAAACAACTTTGAGATGCAAACACTCCACACAATCCACAGGGCAAGAATTAAGACAGCCAATAGCTAAACTTCACACTTCCACAGTCTTTTCTGGCAGAATTAACACTTAGCTCAGGAAGAAAGAACATGTGTTCCTAAAAAAAGAATTGTTGTTAATGTATTTTATTCTTTGCCCACCAGACAATCTTATTACCAATGTATTTTAAAGTTGACAATGATCTTGTGCTGATTTCCATTTGTCCCTATTTATTTTTGTATATATAATTTACATCTTTAAAAGTGAAGAAGTGAATCAACATAATGTGAGTATAAATAAAATACTGCCATAATGTATGCAAAGGCAGAAGATTGTGTTTAGAAAGAAACAAACAGAACAAACCATCTAAACTTATTTAAATTAAGAAATTTCACTGTTAATGAAATATAATAAAAGGTAATGATACAAAAGTTTTGTCATTGTATATCTGCCCAAATTTGTACATAAACAGTGACTTTGGGCCAATTGTCCACAATATGGTGCCCAAAGGCACAATGGTGTCTGCCAACACCTTTCCAGGTACCTGCCAAGTATTTTTAGAAATCTGGAGGGGGCAGATGGGACTTTTGCCCAGCAGGGCTTCTGATTGGCCCTAGGAGATATAATTGGCTGTGGAATTTTTTTAAAAAATTACTTCGGCAGCATCTGCCACCACAATGTGTGGTGTGTGACTGAAGGTTAGCTGTGCGTATGCAAGAAAATATTTTTTAAAAAATATGTTCATTTTAAAAGACATCCTATTAAGCAGAGTGTCTGTCTGAAATATTGAAGAGTTACTATTAGAGTTATGCTTGCTCCCTCACATTTTGTGGTTGGCGTCACCTACTATGGCAGCCATTTTGTGATTGTCCCCACCACCCTGTGTCAGAATTCCAAAGGTCCCCATCAGCCAAAAGGGTTAGGGACTTCTGGGTTATGTTTTTCTACTCTTTTCCCATCTACCACTCTCAATTGGAGTTGCTGAAGCAACAAAATATTTAAAAAGCTCTCTATCCTGCAGACTGCTAATCTTAACAACAATAATTCCTCCAACAATATTGTCAACCTGAGACAGCATAGACTCAGCCCAGCAGAGGAATCAGTTCTTTCATGTGGACTTCCACTCTGCCCCACCAAATCCACACAGATTATCCAGTTCTGTGGGGACCTGGAAGCCTTTTTTCACCATTTACACCTGAAGGAATACTTTCAACATAGACAAGAACAGAACAAGAAAGAACAGGCAGCCTTTTCACAACATACCACCACACAATCCACTGGAGAACAGCTACCATCCCTCTAACCCACCAATGAACAAGATACCACCACATACCGTCAAAGCAATGATACAAAAAAAGAGATTCTGCATGGACCCCTCTTGATGGTTGCAATGCCACACTGGATCTCTACATTGAATGCTTTTGCCATAAAGTCCAAATGGATATAATTAACAAACACCATCACATACAGCAGAATCTCAACCATGCTGAAAGGAAGGCCATGGACAGTCTCGGGAACAATCCAGATATTATAACTAACGAGGCAAAGGTGGAGCCATGGTGGTGATGATGATTATGATGGCGGTGGTGGTGGTTTTCATTTATAGTCTGCCAAGTGTAGTGCCTCAGGGATCTGTCCTGGGCCATGTGTTGTTCAACTTCTTTATAAATGACTTGGATGAATGAATAGAGGGGATGCTCATTAAATCTGCAGATGATACTAAATTTGGAGAGGTAGCCAATACAGTAGAAGGCAGAATCAAGATACAGGATGATCTTGACAGGCTGGACAACTGAGCTAAAACTAACAGAACAACAGAAATAAATGTAAAGATCTGCTTGTTGATAGGAAAAATCAAATGCACAATTATAGGATGGGGGAGACTTGTCTTGGCAATAGTACTTGCGAAAAGGATCTAGGCATCTTAGGCCCCGGTCACACAGGCTGGATATTGCAGAGGGGGAGGCGTGGCTAATTGCCCTGGCACAGTTTGATGCGCGATTACGCGATCAGACGTGCTGGCGGCACACCATGGGTCCTTCCCTCAGTGCCGGCGGGTAAACAAGGGACCGGAGGGGAATGCTGTGCGCTGGCATGATCACACCACGGGTGTCTGGAGGCAGCCTGTGGCAAACGTTTACTAGTGCCTTGGAGGTACTAGTTTTTTAAGGTACATTGTCGGCGGTAAGCCACCGGTGCACTCCATTTCCCAGATGTTGGGGTGTGATTGCGCCCGGATAATCCACCCACCATCCATGCCTCTCCCGCGGCAATTTTGCCGTGTGACCGGGGCCTTAGTAGACCATTCCCTGAACATGAGTCTGCAGTGTGATGCAGAAGCTAAACAGGAAAATATGATTCTGGGCTGTATAGTGTCCAGATCAGGCAAAGTGATGCTATCACTTTACTTTGCTCTAGTAGTTGGATCTCCCTTGGAGTATTGTGTTGAGTTTAAGGCACTGCACGTTAATGAGGATGTTGATAAACTGGAACATGTCCAAAAGAGGACAGCTAAGATGGTGATGGATCTGGAGACCAAGTCCTATGAAGAAAAGTTGAAGGAGCTGGGTATGTTTAGCCAGGAGAGGAGATGACTGAGGGGTGATATGACAGCCATCATCAAGTATCTGAAGGGCTTTCATATAGAGGATGGAGTGGAATTGTTTTCTGTTGCCCCAGAATGTTGGACCAGAACCAATGGATTGAAACTAAATCAAACAAGTTTTCGGCTAAATATTAGGCAGAACTTCCGACAGAGCGTGAGCGGTTCCTCAGGGGAACAGGCTTCCTCGGGAGGTGGTGGGCTATCTTTCTATAGAGGTTCCTAAGCAGAGGCTAGATGGCCATCTGAAAGCAATACTGATTTTGTGAATTTAGGCAGATGGTGAGAGCGGGGGGAGGAAGGCATGAGCCAGTGCTCGGCTTTCGTGGCCTTTTCTTACATGCAGAGGGCAGTGCCAATCACCACTTTGGGGTCAGGAAGGAATTTTCCTCCAGGCCAGACTGGCCCAGGGATCCTGGAGTTTTGCCTTCCTCTGGGCATAGAGGATCATTGGGTGAGGGGGGGGTAGAGGTAGTTGTAAATTTCCTGCATTGTGCAGGAGATTGGACTAGATGGCCTTTGAGGTCCCTTCCAGCTCTATATTTCTATATTTCTCACTGGGACTCACTCAAGGCAGATCACAGCTATGATAAAAAAAATCTTTTCAATCAGTGAGCAAGCAAATTACAAAGTATGATAAAATTTCAATCTAACAGCAAGGACTCCTAGGAAGATTTTTTTTAAAATGCAGTTGGGCTGGGATTGCAGAACAGGGGGGGGACCCAAAAAAATGCATGAGAACACATCTGTCTTGACCAATCCTTAGCATGTTTTTGTTACTTGGCCTCACTTTACTGCAAGGTTAGCAGCCAGCCAGAAAAAAAACTCTAGCTCATGGTTTTCCTTTTGGACAAACTGCCAGAAAAGAAAGGCATAAGGTCATTTTTGTTTTCCTCCTGACTTGGAATAAACAACTTTTGCACTGCTTCCATTTTTTTTTTTAAGCCAAAAAAAAAAAAAAGCAGAACCAAAAAATGCATCAACGTCTACTGGGCTCAGCCCTCTAGAAATCCCCTGAGATCTGTCTCCAGCTCAGAAACAGTTCTCTGCTGAAAGTTTAACTCCAGGCCATGCTCACATACCAGAATGCGTTGTCTCCTGACAGGTTTGTTGTTAATCCGAATGAGATAAGAAGTATTTGGTAGACTGAGACAATAATGATGCAGCAAATTGTGCCCTACGACAAAGGTCATCCCCACTTCACATGGTGTTGCCATATGGTGTCCTCCACCATGAAAACTTCATGACAATCAACATTGTTGTTTTAGAGACAAAGGTGGGGAGCTTTTCTCTATACCTGCACTGAGTCAACTAGTTCTTTGCCTCATTCACTGTTATGCCCTTGTCCCGGGCTTTTTTTGTAGAAAAAGCCCAGCAGGAACTCATTAGCATAATAGGCCACACCCAACAACAGAAACTCATTAGCCTATTAGGCCACACCCCCAACAGCACAGCTCATTAGCACATTAGGCCGCAACCCCCATGTTACCAGAAGTGTGGTCATCCAGCCACACCCACCTTTTGCTTGTTATTCTGTTTACCTTGTTTGTTGTCAAAACCCAGGGCTTTTTTGTAGCAGGAACTCCTTTGCATGTTAGGCCACACACCCCTAATGTAGCCAATCCTAATGAGTTTCTGCTGTTGGGTGTGGCCTATTATGCTAATGTGTTCCTGCTGGGCGTGGCCAACTTGGAAGCCAGCCGGAACTCCGTTCCTGTGCGTTCCTACCCAAAAATAGCCCTGCCCTTGTCTGTAGCTCCAGCTCAGTGTTGCTGTTTGATGTACGTTTAGCTGTAACTACTTTAAGTCACATTTTCAAGCTTTCCACTGTCATCATGAGGATCTGAATCTTAACCATTTATAAACAACTAGAGATGATACCTGTGGATTTAAGGCACATACAAAACAACTTAATTCATCCAAATGACATCATAGGGAAGAAGAACAGCCTGTTGAGTTGCTATTGATTTATGGCAACCCCATCCGTTGGGTATTCCAGGCAAGAGAAGAGCAGAGGTGGCTTGCCATTGCCTCCCTCTGCATAGCAACCCCATCTTCCTTGGTGGGCTCCTATCCAAATACTGACCATGGCTGACGCTGCTTAGCTCCCCAGGTCTGATGATCGCACGCTAAGCTGGGCATTATAGGTAAAAGGTAAATGTTTCCCTTGCTCGAAAGCCAGTCGAATCTAACTCTAGGGTTGCAGTGCTCATCTCCGTTTCCAAGCCGAAGAGCCAGCACTGTCCAAAGACGTTTCCGTGGTCATGTGGCCGGCATGACTAAACACCAAGGGGCACGGAACGCTGTTACCTTCCCACTGGTGTGGTACCTATTTATCTACTTGCAATTTCTTGCTTTTGAACTGCTAGGTTGGCAGGAGCTGGAACCAGAGACGGGAGCTCACTCCGTCATGCGGCACACTCGGGTCTCAAACTGCTGAACTACCAAACTTCCAGTCTGCAGTTCAGCGTCTTAACCACTTGAGCCACTGCAGCATTATAGGGACTTATAGGGACCATCAATCTATTCCAGTAAACCAAAAGTCAGATAAATGGAATGAAAGGGTCGTAAATCCTCAACAGGATAACAGAAAATACATTTGCATAAATAGGGGGTGATGTATGTTCTATGAATAAAAATTTAAAACAACAAATATTAGGTGTCAAAAAGGAATAAAAGCTGACTTAACTGTAGTTGGGAGGTGCAATTTAATTAATAACCAATGTATTGTTAGGTTTCTACCCTTCCTGGCCAATTTTAACTGAAATCAGAATTAAACTGGGCACATTCAATGAGGAAGCAACGGAAACTTTGAACTCTGCCATCTGGAGAGTAGAATCTGTGTTTTCATAGCCTTGGGTTACAGGTTAACCTTGCCAAATTGGATTATTTGCGTAGATAGCTGGGCTCTCTCCTCTGTTTTGCAGACTTTGTCACTGTAGAGTGGTAAAGGAGAGCAGGTTATCATTGCCAGGATGTTTGGGGAATGGGTGGAGGCAGGGAGGGGAAGGGAGAACATCGTGGCCATTTCAGCTAATCTAAAATTATCCTTTGTATTTCACAGGAAGAGGTTGCAACATTGGCTGTAAATTTTGCTTCACACTGCAAGTCAGCACAGACAGGAAAGCTCAAAGCGCCTCGCTCAACATTGAAAATCAAGCCAGAGCATGCTCAGCAGACCTGCATGAGCACGTGATGACAACACAATTCTCTACCATCTGTTGATGTACTCCTGGCCCCCCTTGGGCACTTTTCCATCTAGCCTGGCAAGCAGCTGGATCAATTTACTCTTGCCTACGGTGCAATGCACAGGCATGGCCTGAATAATTACTCCTGGAAATCCCCCTTCTGCTTCAGACCGTTGAAGAGGGAATCGAGTTGCTTTCATGCCCCTGACAGTTCTTAGCCTCTTTGGTTGAAGGGGGAATGGCACAAACATGAAGTTTCAAGCCATTTGCTTGTTTTCTAGCACACTTAAGGGACTGGAGCCTGTAGCAAAGAGCAATATCACCCAGCACAGTGCGGATGTCAATAGGCTGACGTCGGTAGGCCCCCTCTTCTTCTCCTGACCGCCAAGGAGGCACAGAGAAGTTGTTCTGGTGACAGGCCTATGCCTCAAACACTTAAGGGCTTCCACTTTTCCGACAATACAGCTACCGTTTACTCAGTCGAAGAGTGGGCTAGCCCCTCCTCATGAGTCACTTTGAATGGAAGAGAGTGGAAACCAGTTGGAAACAGAATTTTTGGAACCAATTGTACACATATCTCCCGGTTCGTATGATTAACTGCTGTGACTAAGGAAACGTTTTTCCTGTGGCTAAGAACACATCCTCATTCTCAGATTTAGCTAGAAAGAGTTGACTTGTAGGCAACCCCCTCCCTTACTGCTTCTACTGTGAAGTTGTTTAGACTTAGGTCTGTATACAGATTGAACCTTCTCTTCTGTATGCCATGCGTGCAGGACAGGCTCTGTTGAGTCCTGGGATCAGTTTCATAATCCCAAGAGGGATTTTTCTCATCTTGCCTCATGCAGCACAGCAATTGAAATGGAGTTTCAAAAACTATTTAGGACCCTAGCATGGTGATTTGTTGTTCAAACAAAATGTAATGTATTCATGAGCTGCCGTTGAATGCATTATGTGTTGTGAAACATCTGATTGAAAAGCTATGTTAAGCTTCGTCCTGGGCTAGGATCCAAATCAATCCAATCGTATTGCTAGCCCAGGAAGCACCTAGCCAATCACTTTACAGCAAGCTCCCTGAGCGGGAACGTCCGTGATTGGTCCTTATCTGAACAACCTTATTGGTCGGTATTTGTACAGTGAGTGTGGCTACATTAGCCGGGACTGTTTAAAAGCAGGACTACTGCAATGTAAGAACTGAACCGTTCTGTTCTGGCTATCAGATGTTGATCCATGTTGGAGTTGTGTTCGAGTTGAAGAATAAAGCTGTGTTCTTGCTGAATCACTCTCCGACTTCTTTGTTAAGCGAGCAACTTAACACAAAAAGAGACACTGGGCTTGGGGGGGTGGTGCTAGAGGAAACTCCTGACCAGTGGAAATAAACCCCAAGTTTAAGTGTAACTAGAGGGAACTGTAATACTGTTTTTTCAATATATCATTAACATATTGCCTGTGTAATCCTTCAAACGCCCAAATGCCCACTCATGGAATAGTAGCATCTACAATCATACGCAAAGTATGAGAGTTCCACAATGCAGTGCACAGGAGATACATAGAAATCCTGCCATGGCAAAATTATAATCTAGAGCATCAGGTCAGAAGCCTAGCATGCTTGAAGAAAGGAGTGGAGGATGCAGATGTGCACGAAGCAGGGGCCTTTTCATGTGTCTCTCCCTTCTGGCTGCAGCTTTCTGCACTGGATCCCTCACCATTCACAAGAAAAGTGATTGGGGTTGGGCTGCACTGGGAAGGGGTGGCAAAAATCCCTCCCTGAAACACACTCCATTCATGGTTCAGTAGAACTCATGGCATTTGTGATAGTCTGCATCAGTAATTCTGCAGCTGGAGCCAGAGATTTCCAGACAATTCAGATGTTGCTTCCATGTGTGGATTTTCCCTTGCATGGAACACAGGAGGCCCCTACATTTAATGGGAGCTTCTCTATGGCATCATGCTCACTGTGAATACAATTTGTGGGCCTCCTGCAGCTTTCCCTTTTGAGATGGCTCAAAGGAAAGCCTCTTTTGATGCAGCTCAAAGGAGGAGCTTCCAAGTGGCTGCAGACTGAGCACCCATTTGGACTCTCCACCTGCAGCCAATATGAGGCCCTTTAACTAGCTGAACCATTCATGGGGATGGGGTTTTTCCTGCCTGCTTCCATGATGCTTGCTGCCACTGCTGTGGTGGTTTGCTTTAGTGCCCCCTTGTGGAAGAAAGGAGAAGACAAAGAGGGCCAACCCATCGTCTTTATACCTTTTGCCATCACTTCAGCTCAGTCTGACCAGATGCTTGGCCAGGTGTGACAAAGGAAAAAAATGGATTGAAATTCTAAGTCAAGGGTAAGGCAGCCCCTGCAATATGTACCAGGCAGCAGCATACCAATCATGCTCAGCTCGCAAGGCTGTTTCTCTGTCCGTACAACTGAAGGGAGCACCCGAGGTGCATGCGGTCCATAGCTTATGGTCACTCTGTAGCCATATCCTCAAAATATGAGATGGCTGCACTAGGGAGGGAGGTCGTTATGTGTATGCTGCTCCCTCCCTTACTCCGGCATTGGCATCTGTGCGGTCTGCATGGCTATGGATGCACTTACAAGCAGGGCTGGCTCCAGCTTATTTTGCACCCTAGGCGAGGATTCCTTCTGCCCCACCCCCGTGCACCCACCAATTTTCAAAAATAAATGCATTTTAGGAAGAATGAAAAACACAAATAATCAAGAAACTCACAGAGTACAGGGCCGGGTGCAGTTTGGTGCCCCTAAGGGCCGTCCCGCTCTAGGCGATCGCCTAGTTCGCCTAGTCAGTGAGCTGGCCCTGCTTACAAGTTGCCGTGGTGCTGAGTGATGGTGCTGAGGGCTCAAGAGGTGCCTCTCCATTTTCATGAGGTTTTGGCTGCTTCAGGTTGCTCCTTCTTGTATTGGAAAGAATGCCACACATGCTATTTAAGTGGATGGTTAGTTCACAATAGTGAACCTATGTGCTCATTTCTGTAGACAGTGCAATGCTGTACAGTCATCATGTGCTCCTCCAGTCTGTGAGTTATTACTCCTCTCAGTGTAGTGCTTACTCTGTCAGCCTTGGTAAAAAGTTCCTACAATGGAATCTTTTGCAACCAAACAAAGGTCAGAGATTTGCCTGTGATAAATTATGATGAGCGAGAAGGGGAATTCAGCTGACCCAGTCATCTGATCTGTGCAGCTGTGTACCAGCTCTGGACTAGTTCCCCCTCTTGTATCCCTTTCATGAAGCCCAGACATCTGCTAATTCCTGAGTTATAGTGCACTTGCATCACTGGACAAACCCTACCCTGCTGAGCTGAGATTTATTGCTCTCCAAAATGTGCATCGACTTCAAACATAATTTAACTAACAGAGGAATCACTTAAAAGCCGCTGGGATTTTTTGTTGCAAAAATGCATTGTAATTTCACCTCCACTATCTATGCCAGGTAATACAAATTCTGTGCTGATTTTGTTTGTTTTTTGGCATGCATGCATTGTATAATCCATTCTGCTGGGGATCCAAATTTTGCAGAAGAATACCACAACCGGGGGGGGGGGGGGGTGGGGGGGGTTCTGTGCTCACATAGAAATGTGAACTAACTGTAGCCCTGAGTATCTTCCATTGCATTTTTAAAGGGTATATCTAAACTCATGTTTAATTTTTGTTTGGGTTATGTTTGTCAGATCTGCTATGGATAGTGGGGTGAGGGTTATAGTCACACCACATCCCAGGGGTTTTCACTGGTTAGCACTCTACTATTTCCTTTTTGTGTACAATAAAATAATAATTATGAATATTTCCACAATCAACTTGGGAAATAATGTCATTTTTCCCAGCCATTATCCCAAATGTCCTCCTTCATTGTTTGTTTGTTTGTTTTTACTAAGGCCTAAGTGCTGATTTTACATGATTTGCATTTGCCATTTTTGCCTATCATTTTGTGCCCATAAGCTGATTTTAGCATAGGCTAAACTTGACCCCAGAGCTCAGCTACTACCACCCTTTTTCTCCCGCACACTGGGTGCATTCAGATGGGGCATTTACAACGGTTTAGGTGCCGGTTGGAATTGGTGTACTTACCAGCGTTCACACGTAGAACATCTGCCTTCCGTCCCTAACTGTTGTAAAGAGCTTTAAACCGTTGTATTCTGCCACTAGGTCCCCAAGTGGTGGTATCCTGAGTACAATGGTTGTAATCGTTTTTTTTTAAAAAAAACCCGTCTGATCGATCTCCACCGGTGTCTAGCCACTTCCATTCGGAAGCCTGAGGCTTCCGATTTTCGCCCGCCATTTTTTTTTTAAAGGTCGGCGATATGCGCTTGGGCGAAGCTTCGCCCTGGCGTTTGTTTAAAAAAAAGAGAAAAGGGCCTTAGTTTAACGTTTCGGAGGCGTCCGGGACCTCAGGGAGGCTACTTTGCTCTTTAAACTTTAGAGGTAAGTCCTTACCTTTAAAGTTTAAATGTAAGACGGGGGGTTTTGCGCATGCGCGAAGATCGCCTTTCTGTGGATTGCTGCCTATGCGCATGCTCAAACTGAGGGGTTTTTTTAAAAAAAAACCGCCGACGCCCACTGCATGTGAACGGGCATACAGCGATGGGATCCGCAGACAGGAGGTAAGTGT